>NC_088204.1:45530893-45741711 GCF_037126465.1 Ornithodoros turicata
CCGGAAATCACACATATTCAAGATAGGAGAAGCTTTAGTTCGACCCTGGGAACGAGGCTATGTGCCGCTTGCGTTGGCATATAGTGCATCACTGGCTATTCTGTCCCCGTGCCGTTTGAGGGAGATGATGATGATGATGATGATGCTGATGGCCATGCCCTTTGTAAAGAGTGGACGTCGCAGTTCTTTCTGCAAGCATCGCTTGTTGTCAAATGGTCAAGTGAGCCCAGTTTTAATATTAAACAGGGTAAGTCTGTCACTTGTTCCTACCTCGTTCATCTCGTCAAGTAAGCTTCCTAAGCTTCTGGGGCAGGATTTTTGCCTATTCAGAGCAGTAGTTATTTCGCAGTGACCGATCGAAGTAGCCGTGGGTCGTGGACCAGTCTGCTCGTCTGTGCTCCAATCTTTCACATATTTATTTCTCGAATAAGGTCCATTAATTGCATTTATCCTGTTCATCGGGTCCAAAGGAACATCTTGGGAGGGATTCGTACCATTCCGAGCAGTAGTTATTTCGCAGTGATCGATCGAAGTAGCCGTGGGTCGTGGACCAGTCTGCTCGTCTGTGCTCCAATCTTTCACATATTTATTTCTCGAATAAGGTCGATTAATTGCATTTATCCTGTTCATCGGGTCCAAATGAACATCTTGGGAGGGATTCGTACCATTCCGAGCAGTAGTTATTTCGCAGTGATCGATCGAAGTAGCCGTGGGTCGTGGACCAGTCTGCTCGTCTGTGCTCCAATCTTTCACATATTTATTTCTCGAATAAGGTCGATTAATTGCATTTATCCTGTTCACCGGGTCCAAATGAACATCTTGGGAGGGATTCGTACCATTCCGAGCAGTAGTTATTTCGCAGTGATCGATCGAAGTAGCCGTGGGTCGTGGACCAGTCTGCTCGTCTGTGCTCCAATCTTTCACATATTTATTTCTCGAATAAGGTCGATTAATTGCATTTATCCTGTTCACCGGGTCCAAAGGAACATCTGGGGAGGGATTCGTACCATTCCGAGCAGTAGTTATTTCGCAGTGATCGATCGAAGTAGCCGTGGGTCGTGGACCAGTCTGCTCGTCTGTGCTCCAATCTTTCACATATTTATTTCTCGAATAAGGTCGATTAATTGCATTTATCCTGTTCACCGGGTCCAAAGGAACATCTGGGGAGGGATTCGTACCATTCCGAGCAGTAGTTATTTCGCAGTGATCGATCGAAGTAGCCGTGGGTCGTGGACCAGTCTGCTCGTCTGTGCTCCAATCTTTCACATATTTATTTCTCGAATAAGGTCGATTAATTGCATTTATCCTGTTCACCGGGTCCAAATGAACATCTTGGGAGGGATTCGTACCATTCCGAGCAGTAGTTATTTCGCAGTGATCGATCGAAGTAGCCGTGGGTCGTGGACCAGTCTGCTCGTCTGTGCTCCAATCTTTCACATATTTATTTCTCGAATAAGGTCGATTAATTGCATTTATCCTGTTCACCGGGTCCAAAGGAACATCTGGGGAGGGATTCGTACCATTCCGAGCAGTAGTTATTTCGCAGTGATCGATCGAAGTAGCCGTGGGTCGTGGACCAGTCTGCTCGTCTGTGCTCCAATCTTTCACATATTTATTTCTCGAATAAGGTCGATTAATTGCATTTATCCTGTTCACCGGGTCCAAAGGAACATCTGGGGAGGGATTCGTACCATTCCGAGCAGTAGTTATTTCGCAGTGATCGATCGAAGTAGCCGTGGGTCGTGGACCAGTCTGCTCGTCTGTGCTCCAATCTTTCACATATTTATTTCTCGAATAAGGTCGATTAATTGCATTTACCCTGTTCACCGGGTCCAAATGAACATCTGGGGAGGGATTCGTACCATTCCGAGCAGTAGTTATTTCGCAGTGATCGATCGAAGTAGCCGTGGGTCGTGGACCAGTCTGCTCGTCTGTGCTCCAATCTTTCACATATTTATTTTTCGAATAAGGTCGATTAATTGCATTTATCCTGTTCATCGGGTCCAAAGGAACATCTGGGGAGGGATTCGTACCATTCCGAGCAGTAGTTATTTCGCAGTGATCGATCGAAGTAGCCGTGGGTCGTGGACCAGTCTGCTCGTCTGTGCTCCAATCTTTCACATATTTATTTCTCGAATAAGGTCGATTAATTGCATTTATCCTGTTCACCGGGTCCAAAGGAACATCTGGGGAGGGATTCGTACCATTCCGAGCAGTAGTTATTTCGCAGTGATCGATCGAAGTAGCCGTGGGTCGTGGACCAGTCTGCTCGTCTGTGCTCCAATCTTTCACATATTTATTTCTCGAATAAGGTCGATTAATTGCATTTATCCTGTTCACCGGGTCCAAAGGAACATCTGGGGAGGGATTCGTACCATTCCGAGCAGTAGTTATTTCGCAGTGGTCGATCGAAGTAGCCGTGGGTCGTGGACCAGTCTGCTCGTCTGTGCTCCAATCTTTCACATATTTATTTCTCGAATAAGGTCCATTAGTTGCATTTATTATGTTCATCAGGCCAAGATGAAAACCTGGGGCATATTCGTCCCATTCCGAGTTATAGTTATTTCCGATATGTATAGTTATATCCCGAGTATGTAGGCTCATATGTAGGCATCTACTTCGCAGGCTCGTTCACTCCAGCCTTTACCCTCTCTCGGACGTGTTTTTGTGTCTGTGTGGACCCAACCTTGCGAATGCATCCTGTTCAACGGTGTGGAATGAGAATCTGGGGATAGATTTCTCCCATTCGGAGTGGTAATGTAGAAGTGGTCTTTTTCGCGTTTTTCGCACATTCCTCCAAAATCGCGAATTTAAATTCTTGTGAATAACTCTGGCCATATGAGGGCGAAAATCGTGCCGAGTTCTACGCTATACCGTAGACCTTCACCACCTTGAACCTTTCTAGTCTATGCAACAGAGGCAGTTTAAGCAAGCCACAGAACATTGTTTTAGTCCATCATGCAAGAAGCAAAGAAATGGAAAATGATCACGCTTTTGTTACTTCTACAAATGCATTGCACTGTACATGTATATACTATGATACCACAAAGCTGCAACATGCCTTTCCCAGTCTTCTCAAAACCAGCTTGTATGATAGTACGACATCTCAACCGAACTGTTCAGTACCCTGAGTGACAACGAATGAGAACTGCTAAAATTAACTGGCTGTCCTGCAGTACTATAGCCTCCTACATGGTCCCTAAAGGCCATTGTGCAGGACCTTTTCTCCCATGTCTGTGAGGAGAATAAACGGATTGACGTAGAACGCCGCCACCTCCGTGAACAACGAATGTCTTATTATGTGCTGAAATATGCCAGAGTATTGACCGCGACACAATATGCAAGAGCTAAACACTCCCAGAAACCTGTGTCACGAATTTAAGTTCTCGCAAATCACCTCAAGCCAGCATTGCAAGAAAACGCGCTGATATTTTCCACACGAAGAAAAAACGAAACACTTCTACAGTATTTATTTTACGATGGCCTCTCAGACGATGCAAAGGCCCCGTCGGAGGTCCGTCCCCCCGCCTGTTGCCTAATCTTTCACATTTCTCTCCAGAATATAGTCGATTAATTGTGGCCCTATTCTCGTCAAAGTCGTCAAAATCGTTACTTATGTAACCGTGGTCGATTACTTTGTGTCTTTGCCTGTCATTGGTCATTGCATGAAGAAGGCGTGTCGACCAATGACAAAAAGACACACAAAGTAATCGAGGTTGATTACTTTGACGAGAATAGGGCCCCTGATCCTATTGTACGGGTGAATCAATGTAGTAAAGGGGGCTTCATTCCAATTGAGTGTAGTATTTATGTTATCTTCCTCTGTTTCAGGATGTACAAGTCATGCCTGGGAACCATCCTCTCATAGCATGTTAGAGTCAAGAACCCTCCCCTTCCTTTTGACCGGTGCCCCAAGAGGAAACGAGCAGAGATTTGATCCAATTGAATTAAGTACTTGTTATGTTGCCCTGTTGCAGGATCTATACAGCCATATGTGGGACGCATCTTCCATTGTTTGCCCTGACTTAATCTTTCCTCAGAATAAATGCAAGTAAACACATACTCTGTGTAAGAATGCCTTGTTCAACACCAGAAAGAATACCTTCTTTAAGACCAAAAACAAATTTGCTTCATTTTACAAGTGATTTATTTCCAATGGCCTCTTGCCTGTGTTCAAGACACACTGAAGGCACATCTTACATTCAAACGAAATATTGCTTTGCACAGCTAATGTAACATATTCCTTGTTGTTGCCTGCAATAACCTTGCAAGCAAGAAACATGTTTTGTTGTTGTTTATATGAATGAGCTTAAAAACAAGTCTGTAATTGGGCATCATAAATAATGCTGCTTATATATTCATTTTACACATATGTCTTTCAAGGTACCTCTAGTTGTCAGTACCCAGACATTCGCTGAAATATCCAGTCTTGCTATTTCAACCTTCATCATCCACAAACGCATTTGCATCCAAAGTGGCACCTTCATATCCCAGTTTCACATGTTGTCCGAGAACTTTCATACGTGCAGACAGAGCTTGTTGTGCTTGCTGACTCCTCTTAGGTCTCTTCAAGCTTCCTCACATCTTGTCTTTCAATGCGTGTGCGTGACATCGTTTGTTTTTCCAGTGCTTCCTGCATCCCGTCTGTTGTTTCAGCCTTCCTGAAACCATGTCAATGACTAAGAGATACAACATGTTTGTATGTGGAAAAGTTCACAGGATCCTCGCTTGACATTTTTGCAATGCTACGCTTGCTATTCAGTGTTTGCTTTTCCTGGGTATCCCATGGCCTTCCCCAAACGCGACCACACATTTCAGCTCTCGTTGATGTCGGGCATTCATGATGGGGCACAGTCTAATGATGCCATCTTCCCTCCCTTCTTATGCCTCTTACATTTTGTTTATGACTGTGCTGAGAACATCAACCACAAAGTTGTAGATTTCGTCGGGTGCTTGAGCCTTTGGGCTTGAACTTGCATTGCGAGCACTTGGCTACTGCTGCAGTAAGCGAAGAGTCGAACTGCCTTTCTAACGTTCACTGTATAATACCCCAAAAACAGAATCACATGGCGCGCTGATGGCACACACTATACGCCCTTTCTTCGTCTTTCCCCAACAGCTACCATCTCTGTGTGTTTTGCCATGGATGGCACCTTTCCAGCCTTTGCATGTTGATGAAACGCCTCCACATTAATGGTGCATCACCGTGCACCAAGAGAAATTCAGGATGTGGAGTCTCGTCACTGCAATGATGCTTGCAGGCTGTTTTTATCTCCTATGCAGTGTTCTGTTTCACTATTGTAGCCTCTTGCAGCCATATCCATTCATTTGTACGGAGAGCTTGAGAGATCTGTTTTATGTGCTAACATTCACTTTGTACTGTTCCACTGTCTTTATGATGCAGTAGAATAATCTGGAGCTTCATCATGTTCCATAAGGCAAAGTAATTTTTAGCCTTGCACGTCCTGTAACTTATTTTTAAGCTTTGTCATACCAACAACAACAAGACATCTTTGCCTAACAAGGACACAGGTGTAGCACACAATATCATGGCATCAAATGTCACCACAATTGTGGCTACTATTTCAGTAGCACACTGCCTTCCAGGCATATATATGGTACAAATGCACACACAGTATCCAGACTACAAAGAAATTCTTTTCCTTTTTTTTTTCAATGCTTCTGCAATGTTTTCAGCTGTTTCCTTTACTCCCCAAATCGTGCTTAAACTACTACTTCTGTGACGAACTTGTAGTACAGTGCTGACTTCTGTGTACAGTAAAACCCCCAGTGTACAGTGAAACCTCTAATTACAGAGATCCCCTCAGGTCACACGCCTCCGTTTGACCGGACAGCAGCCATTGCCTAGGAAGTAGTATTTAGCATCTCTTATGGACGTCCGTTCTATGAGCAACTTCCTTTCATCTACAGAAACACCAGACATTGACTGTTTGTACTAGACAGATCTCACCACATTCCACATTTCTTTTTTTGCACCATTGCATGATTTTCCATAAACACAATACAACTAGGCTTTCCAGTGTTCTGTGTTTATATTTTCCGAGGTGGCATAAGATAGGGCGAAGAAAATTGACACAGAGAAGTTATCCTATTATTTCATTATGTTATTAGACAATTCAATGTTGTACCACTGTAATTTGGTTTGGTGTTCATTTTTGCTGTGTTTCGGGAGATCTCAAAAATTCTAAACACTGGAAACCCTAAATACAACACATACAGTACCCACATACAATGAGTAGATACACAAGGACCAGTACAGCATCTGCCATTCTTTTACTTTTTATGTTTCTTTTCTCTATGCTTAATGCAAATGTTTTTTACAGATGATGGACGAAAGTGTACTCATCATGAGGGTCAATCATTTCCTTCATTCCTATGACCTTCTGGCAGCCAAGGACACTTGGCCACTTCACACATTACGGACGACGAACACATAAAGCAGTCCAGTGAACTTCGATGCAACTTAGCCGCAACTATAACGAATGTCTGAAGCTTGTACGCTTATGTATCAGGTCACCCCATGAAATGTTATGAAATTCTGGCACTACAAAATTAATTAAGAACACACTTGTCATCAAACAACAATGACAACACAATGGTGTGTAACAGAATTCAAAATCTAATTCCACAGTCCTGCTTTTTAGTTGTAGGGCTAAATTTTTTTACACCATATGCCGGATAAACAATATGAGTAGGAAATATTTTCCCACTGACGTTTCTGTAACTTCTTGCAGGTCCTCCTTGCCGCCCATAGGCAGGCATTATCTCTCTGCAGCCCACCCTTACAATTGACCTGTGCTGGGGGCTTCTTCGACTCTTCCAGCTGCTAGCAGTAGGTGTTCGCAGTGACTTTCCAGCTCAGTGGAGACAATCTCGCATGGATGATACCATGCACCCTCCACTAGGCATACAACGCCAATTTCCGCAGCTGAAGTTCGCCTTGCTGCAGTTGCTTGAAGTTGCCTTACACACACACCTTGCTGATACAACTTGCTGCAGTTTGATCTCGTTGCGTGCACAGTCTGAGTATACCTTCTTATTTAGAACTAGTGTCACAATGTTGCTGTAGCTCGTGACCTGCTTATCGCATGATACCCGTTGCATAAACCCGTGAAAGACAACATTTGGGGTGACCTTATACGTGAAGATAGTGCAGTGAACAATTGACACTGTGCATACTAGCAACCACATTAAAGAAAGATCAGTCCAAAGAAAGTGCTCAATTAGGATAATTGTATCTGTTCTGAAACTAGTGCTCTATAGGCTACGTTTCTTCTTTTTTAAATTTTCCTACACTTCCCTGTTGCTTCAGAAAGCAGGTGTAATATCTTCCAAATCTTTGAGGGCATTTTCCCACATACAGTGTTAAGTGGTTAATCTTTTTCCATTTTGCACGGCAATTTTCGACGTGGCAGCGTGTTCCACCAGCAGTTTAGGCAGGTTTGACTGGAGCAGGCTGTTTGGATGTATCTAGCACACATATGTTTGACACGTCTTTTGCACTGGCATGTCAAGCGAGCCAACTTCATCAGTATACTGCTTTTAGATAGTGCTTTTGTATCTTCCAGACAGGAAAGACATTGCTTTCTTTGCCCTTGGCTAATAGCCACAGCCTTTTTACAAATCTTTTCCCCAATCTGGAGCTTGCTATGTTTATTCAAACCAACATCATAATTTTACCCAACTTAGCCCCACACCCCCCCTGATAACCTCACAAGTATTAATATATATAATTTTTGTCATTTGCGAGTTTCTCAATGTGCTTACGAGCTGGAAAGGAGCAAGAGACGTTGGGCACACTGTACTTCTCAATCCTTTCCATCTTTTTGATGCACAAAACCCTTACCATATGCTCGGAATGACAACTAATATACTGCTACTAATAATGTTAAATAGATTAATATATAAATAAATAAAAAATTAACTTAGCAATTTCCGGAGTTGCACATTGTGCACCCTAGTTTCTTGGTAAACACCACTACTTTTGCTGTGCTTGCTCTTCTGTCTGGGGATAACACTAAACACGATTCCACACTGGTCGGAAAGAACATCAAGTTACATGACTTTTTAAAACCCTAGAGCTTTATGCATTTGCCACTGGACAGAGCATGTAAGTGACCCCATTTGTCACTTTTGCCCTCAATCACGTGCCAACATGTTTATTGGGCGGAGAGATTACTTTTTTGTCTGCGCTCTACCTCTGCATACCTGTGTGTTAGCAGTGATTCTGCAGCCTTGCTCATGGTGCCGTGCAGGGCATTTTAAAAGCATTTTGTATTCTGTAGCATAGACTTTCACATTGCTTTATCTCTTTACAGTCAAGAGCATACGAAAAGTGCAATTTGACTGATGTCGATTACCTTGAGTATTGTATGTGATACTGCCGTAACTTTTCCACTTACACGCTTTGTGTTCAACCAGATGAAGCCATCTTCATCCCATCCGAGTGTGTGTGGTGACTCTCGATGGCATCTTAGCACACATCCCAGAGCACTCACTTGCTGCGAGAGCATCAGCTCGGGATGGAGCCATGCGACATTGTGGGCCTCTTCAGGGGCCCACGGTGCCAAAGGCCTAACTTTTGCTGCGGCCAAGCATATGAACCCATCACATACGGTGAGTCCACCATGCCCTTTCTTACTGCGCTGTTAGGAATGTGCACTTTCTTTCAAGGAGGTGTTTCACAAGAAAGTTTTTTAAGTAGTCATCCATTAGGGATTCCTTTATATAGTCATCTCTGTATCACTTGTCATTACAGCGCAAGCCTGAATGTAATATGATGAGCCCTATACCTTCTGTGGTACTCCATAGGCCCCTCTCCGTGGAGGGCACCTGAATGTACCAGTGTCGGCGACATTAACACATTTCTTATGCCAGGACTGTTTGCACACAGTGCACTCTACTCTGTCTTCCTGGTTCGTCGGCAGTCTACAGTTCAGGCAGGTGTCTGCTGTCTCTGTGACACAATCCCTGCTGAGGCAGTTCCCTGTGATTGTATCGTATATGTGCCTTCTCATTTGTAGCACATCACATTCTCTATGGAAACCATCAGCGTCATTCTTACAAAATAATTCGGCGTACCAGCACACAAGCACGCCACAGCTGCTTGTATCAGTTTGGAGTGTCTGCATCACTTTGTCAAATTGCCAATGTCTTCTTCGATGTGCAAACAATTTACGTCCGTACTTCTTGCTGAGAAACTCGCACACAAGAAGTGCGGCCTTTTTGACCCTTTCCGATTCCCACGACAGTGGATCTAAGCAATAGATTGATCCCATCCATGTCGTAACGACAATGAGGGTCCAGTGCGACGAATCAATGTTGTATGGTACAAAGATTGTGTGCTTGTCATAGATGTTGCTGGACGTTGTCCACCACTTATACTTTTTAACTGCGTCCACTCCTCTCGATTCTAGCATCTGAGTGAAGTACGTAGGGCACATCGCTGTGCCGCTATACATTTCGGTCAACCTTTGGAGGAAGCAGTCGATCACCGTATCGTAGAGCCAGCCCCTTCTGAATGTGTCAGAATCTTCACGCAAGCATTTTTCTTCTGCTTCTGAAATTTCTGTGTCAATAGACTTCAAATCCCTGAGAGTTAGGTTCGTGTGCTTGAACCACAGAACGGTATCACTCGGTTCCTTTGAGTACCGAATGCTTACACTGAAGGAGCTGTCCGTGTTTTGTTTCTGCACATGGCTTGCTGTACGAGCTAGCCTCTTCCTCTTTTTCTTTGGCTGTGCGCTTTCTGTAGTCTCGAACTCCGTGTCCGACAACAAAAACTTAGCGGAGCGGTCGCTTTGAGTGACACTTGTGTCACTGCCAACTGAACTGATGGCCACTACCTCACTGTCATGAGGTTGCAATACGTCATCTTCCACAGGAAATTGTTCTGGGCTCACCTCCTTAGCCCTTGTGCTGCCCTTGTTTATTGTACTTGTGGCGCTGAGCTGAGGCTGCACGCTTGCACACTTTTGCCTCATCTCTACTCTCGTCTCTTGTCCTTCCTTGGTGTTTCCAGAGTGCTCCACACTGGAGCCTGCTTCAACAAATACTTTGTGTTTTGTCCTTCTCTCATGTCTGAAAACATCCATGTCCCTGTCGCCAGATATGCTAGGAGTGACAGGGCACTGGAACGCCCTGTCACGTTTTCGCACGGTTGAATATTTTACTCCTACGCAGTCACAGTGATACCACTGCATGCACGTATCGCACTGCACCCACGTGCTGTGCTTTTCTTTGTTCTCACAGATGATGCACTCCTCATCCACCATGTGGCTCCGTTTCAAGCAGCCACCGACAATGGTGCAAAAGATGTGGTGGCGCATTTTTATTGTGTCACATGCTCCGAGTCCCTGTCCATATCTGTTGCCTGCAGCCACCTGTTCCGCAAACCAGCACACAATGACGCCACCACTCCCTTCCTCGCTGTGCAAGCTGTGTCGTACTACTTGAGGAGTCCAGGCACCTCCCAGGAATAGGTGCTTGAGAAAATCGGATAAGTGATCGTAAAGCAGGCTAGTCATCTCCATGTATGACACTTCATCACTTGTTGGATCGAAAAGCAAGACTGTGTCCGTGTCACGCAAGGCAACAAATATTGCCCACTTCTCGTCTCGTTTGCAATATGGAATGAAAAGCGTGTTTCTGCCTTCCATGGACTTGGTGACAAGCAGTTGTTCTGCGAGTAAGTGTGCCACATTGTCACACCTCAAAAGAGGCACCAAGTAAGCATAACTGCTTGCAACTTTGTCAAACCTTATGCTTAGCTTCATTAAAAATGCCTCAATTATTGCGTCAAAGAGGTAGCCCTTCCGAAATAACTTGTCAGATGCACTTAGCTTTGCTTCATTAGATTTGTCGATTGTATTGTCGAGAGACATGAGATCAATGAGCCTGATAGATATGTCTGTGGGCTCACCAAATGCGAGTACAACTTCACTACTTGTCCCTGCGTAGTTGAGGCAGATAGGTAAGGGAAGGGCAGGCTCGTAATTTTCGGACTTCACCATCCCGCATTCCCTGTCTCTCTCCTCATCAGGCATCTCCATTGCCAGAGCTTGGGTGGGGACAGTTGTTTTGTCCTGCAATGCGACGGCAGTGCTGGGCACTATGTCTTGTAAAGGTGACGCACCTGTGAGGGAATGCACCTCTTTTTCCCTTGAAGAGGGCATGCCAATTTCCATTGCTGTTTGCACTTCCTTTTGCTGTGGTGCATCTACGCTTTGTTTTCCTTTTCCTTTGGTTTGACGGGCTTTCCTGTAACTGGACTGCTTTTCCATTTTTTTTGCAGCAGGGAGAAAGCGGCATTTCATTTCGGGTACGCCTTGTGTGGTGCCCTCCGTTATCAAAACCTCACACTCTGCTAGCAGTGTATCTATGGCCAAGGCAATATTCTGCCCTAACGTCTCAGATACAACTTCAATGTCCAGGTAGGATGCTAGTTTCTTCAGTTTGTCCTTTGTGCTCATCTCCCAGGCATCTACATTAGCAGTTTCTACTGCACTTTCTGCGTCTGGATTGTAGTATACTGTCAACCCTGGGGACTTGCATGATGGAGGTCGCTCCTCAGAGCGTGGCACGCATCTACTGTGTACCTTGTGAATGTGCTTGCATAAGGGGTTGACATCCTTACAGCTGCAAGAATACATGTGTGCACAGAGGTCAGTGCACACTTTGCTCGAGCAACGCTGGTAACAAAGATCCTCTGTGCACGGCCCAATGTCTTTGTGCGCCACTACTTCGTAGGGGTTGCTCCCTGTTTGGGATTTCACGTGCCATGCAGAATGACCTATTCTTGTGACATCGTCATCAGAAATTTGCATTCCCCGTTTGTGGCGTGCATTATCTCTCCTTCCTGGGACCCCAGGTTGTTGTGGGAGGTTGGATACCAAATGCCTCCTGTGCTCATGATACCAATCCCGTTCAACATCCAGTAGTGCTGCAACGAGCCTTTCAATTCTTACGTTGGACTTCCTCTCGAGGTACTTTCGCTTCAACACGCTGTGGAAGCTCTCAGTGTGATTATTTGTGTCCGTGCAAGCATGTGGGAACATCCTCCGGCACATGGCCCACTCGTCTACTCTGCTTAGATACTCACACTCAAAGTAGTTGGCAAAGTTCTCGTCCACTTGCCTCACGTCGTGGAGAAACGACGTAGAAAGTTCCGCAAACTTTTCTTCATTTTTTTCTCGCAAGAGAGCATCTAGCAGTCTCAAGATTTCACCTTTTGTACCTTTGCTCTTGTGCTTCCTTGCTGTGACATTCAGCTTTCTGTGCCATGCATTTTTAATGTGGTAGTGGCACAAAATGTGCTTTATTTCCTGACCCTTGAAAACACTTCTGAGTGCCTTCATGTAGCTGCGCTCATCATCTGTCATCACGGCATTGAAGACAAGACCTGGGCACTTCCTCTTCACAGCGGCAAAAAACATACCCATGGTTTTTGTTGTCATTCTATTGCTAATAAAATGAGCTACAGGGTATCCTCTTCCGCGCTCGTCAAGTACAACAACGTTTAGCAGGTGAAATTTGTACATATTGGTTCCATGTGTGTAATCCATGCACACAATAGGGTTTGCACAACTCATCAAAATGTCTCTCTGTTCGTTTGACATTATTCCCAGTAGGAACAGGTCCCTGTTACATGAATGGAATTTCACGTCCTTCATGCCACAGAAATCAACTCCATCTTTCCCTTGTGCTTTGTACAGAATGAAGGGATTGTGGCCCTGCTGACTGAAGAACTTCACTGAGAGGGCAAGCGACTGCGCATCTTCTCGATGTCGCTGCGCTGCAAGGCGTGCACGGTACGCAGCCTGGTTAATCTGTTTCTGTGTTATGTATACACGTCTGTCACGGCTTGATACACGCTGCCTGGACCCCAGTGATGACACCGGCAGAGTCACTTTCTTGAACACCACTCTTGAAGGAACTCCTACAGCAATTTGAGTTTTTATCCACCTTTGTACTCCACGTGATTGGCGCAGGTGTTTCCTGTTTGAATCGCTCAGTTTGTGACTGTGTGTCACAATGTAGTTAACTCTAATGCCATCTCTGTGTCTTGTTACATTCATCTTTGATATGCATGGGCTGCTACTAGCAACTGTTCCTTTTACGTTCCTGCGCATGGTTTTTCGCTCAGTCACACAAGCTTGTGTCTGGCAGACATAATGCAGGTAACGTACCTGTGGCTTATGCCCTTCTGTGGCATGTGCTGTGTCAGACTGCCTCAGGAAAGTGGCATGCACCTTTGAGGCTTGTGTTGTGGAAGAGTGCTTCAGGGAAGCACTATGCCCTTCTGAAGCATCAGGCTCCAGGCAAGTGGCGTGCCCATCTGAAGCACGAAGCTCCAGGAAAGCGGTGTGCCCATCTGAAGCACGAGGCTTCAGGAAAGCGGTGTGCCCATCTGAAGCACGAGGCTTCAGGAAAGCGGTGTGCCCATCTGAAGCACGAGGCTTCAGGCAAGCGGCGTGCCCATCTGAAGCACGAAGCTCCAGGCATGTGGCGTGCCCATCTGAAGCACGAGGCTCCAGGCAAGTGGCGTGCCCATCTGTAGCATGAGGCTCCAGGCAAGCTGTGTGTCCCTCCGAAGCACGTTTTGTAGTACGCTGCTTCTGGTAACCACTATTCCTTTTGGTGTCGTGTTTCTTTATGGACTGCTTAATATAGGCATAACCACACTTATCTTCCTCGCTTTCCTTCCACTTCTCGAAGGCTGCAAGGCTATCAAAGTGGTGGGTTTCAGTTTTTACGTTCAACTTATGACAACGCAAGGTATGTTCTGCCAGCCTGCTTGCATGGTAGAATTTCATATTGCATTCCGATACTGTACATTGCCACTTTCCGATCTTGCTGTGCTCTTTTCTTCTGCAGACTCTGCTGAGATGTCTCTGAAGATTGTGCTTAGAGGCAAACTTGCCTTGGCAGCGTGGACAATTGTACAGTCGCATTCTGGGCACCCAGACTTCTGAGACTAGCGCTTATTTCAATGCAAAGTGTTTGATCACAGAGAAGAAAACAGAGACATTAATTCCAGAACTTTGACAGAGTAACTTTATTGCACCTTTGCTGCTGCCTTTTCAGCACCTCTGAATCTCCCAGAGCTTCTGTGCCAGCACCAGAAGTATCTGTAAAGAAAGTGTCAAGTGCTCTAATAATCTGGGATTGTGAGACTGCGCAACAGCTAATGCAAAGCACATTTCTCCCTTGTTTGTGCAGGAGTGCTAACTCAGGTTGACCCATTGGACCATGTTTGATAAATGTGTTCCAAAACTTCGTTCCAACTGATTAAGGGGAACCATTTTAACATCACACAGATCATATAAATACCTAGGTCTTCTAGCACACCCTCACTTGGGTGACTCATATCACTTGCGTTAAAAAAGGCCTGTCACACTTTACGCTGTCTCAAATGGTGCCCTTCTGCTCCACTGCACAACATAATCAAATACAATCAAATTAATAATCGAAGACATAACAGCATTTTTGCACACGAAATACATTTGTTGCAATTCATTCTTTAGTTCATATTGTTCTCTCATAACATGCCTCTCATATCATACCTGCAGTCTAGAGTTCACTAAAATAATGTTTTGAAATTCCTGTTTGACAGCCCACTTATATCTACTAAAAGGCCAAATTCATTTAGTAGTCGTGGCATCTGATAAGTTATACTTTTGTGTGCCAATTGGAGTTGTACAATCTTGGGTGGAACCATTGAATCTGGTTCCTAGTACAATAAGACTGTCTCTAATGTGAGGGTAGCCATAGGCAAAACCTTTGTTTGTTATTGCATTCGCAGACGTTTGTATCAGTGGAAATTAACTTTTACGATTCCATACTTCTGGAAATATGCTTTATGTGATTGGTTCTGTTTCAAGTTTTTGATAGCGTGTATATATTGCTTTTGGATTTTTTCCATTGAGTGCAGGTTCTATAGACCGCACGAGATAAGACAAGAGAAGGCCTATGGGCAAAGCAAGATGGGAATAACAGAGGTAGGAAAAAAAAAACACATTACACACAGGGTTCCCGGTCTTCGGTATTTACCAAAAAGCAACGATAAGCGTATGCCGGTAAATTTTTTACAAGTTTGGCAGAAATAATTATTCACTGATTGCCGAAAAGCTGACTTCAAATGTCATGATTGCATTTCCTGTTCCTTCACCCTGAACTGGTTGGCAGCAGACAGTGGACCTTAGGTCGTTCTTGAAAGAACAGATATTTTGTCGTTAGCTTCTCACACAGTCTTAATGTTGCCAATAATCAGGTTCCAGGCCAGCCCTGTTCGGTCAGGAAGCAGTGATGGGCAGTACTTGAAGTACCAAGTACTCAAGCAGGAAGAGAGTTGCCTCAGGACAGGAGGCTCCTGTCCTGAAAAATCACAAAAGTCTATAAAAAAAATGCACTCTACTAAAAGCACTAAAGTGATGGCAAGAAAACGAAAACACACAGATAGCGCTATCTGTGTGTTTTTGTCTTCTTGCCATCACTTTAGCACTTTTAGTGGGATGCAGTACCAACAGTCCCAGTCTGACATTTTACCATTTGCTTTTAGAGAGCATATTTGTTGAAGTGAATATTTTGTTGAGTGGCTTGAAATGTTGAGACAGTATCATTTCTACTATGATTATGTAAAACGAACGGAATGCAAAGACACACACACATTATGACAGAGCTACCGGCACCACAATGACTTGGTCAGTTGTCATTTCAGTTCTCCCAAAGCAGGGTTCTATGCTTTTTTTTTATATTGTTTCCTCCGTATAAACATGAAGGCTTGGATTGTGCTTCATTCTTTTTAAGTTTCTTCGTATTCTTTTTTAAACATGTTGTATTTCAAAAAGTAGCTAGGAATGCCCAGAAATATATAGTCTCTGTTGGCTTGTACTTTTTTTCCCTTAAAATTTCCCAGCCTGTTATAGCAGAAGATTAGTACCGGAACAGCACACTAGGCGGGTGATCTTGATCAGTCAGTGTATAATACCCCTGTCACACGGGCATTTCGATCCTTCTCGAATCCGATCTGCATCGAACTTCCCGAGCACGCTCGAGTTTTGACGCTGCTACACGGCCACTTTCAATGCGCATTGAATGGTTGACCTGTGCAAATGAATAAACGGAACTCACTAATTTTGTGTTTCCTATATAACAGCGATATTAGTGGTAATTTATCGTATACTGATGTAAGCATCATTTGTAGCTTTGCGCGCATGTCCGTCTTAAGTTATAACGGTTCACCGGGGTCGAGGATACAAATGGCGGCCGTCGAGCAGTCTTGAAATTCTCAATCCTGTTATGGGAACTGTCTTGAGTCAAGCAGGATCAAAGTTCGATCCTGCTTGGAAGCGGCCGTGTAGCACCATCCGATCTGCATTGGGTTCAAGCAGGTTCGGTCGAGCAGGATCGAAAATGCCCGTGTGACAGGGGTATAATACCATTTTGCATAATCACAGCACAGCTGGCTAATTACCTCTCTACATGTAACTGCAAATTATGCCTACTGATTAAGTTTGTATTCATGGGTTAGCACTTAACTTGTGACTTTATGGCGTCAGAGCATTTTTTCAGAATGCTCGCTAAAGTTTTGCAAAAAAAAGCAAGCAAGACACAGATATTAAACAGCGAAATGCAAAGTGATACAAATTGGCAATGGACTTGATGAGTACGTGAAGTACTTTACCTAGCACTTTTTACTGTACTTGAAGTACTAATGATGCCAGGTACTTTAATTTAAGTATAATTTTGAGGTACTTTGCCCATCACCATCACGAAGTGCCCCAGCTAGAGCCTATAGACCATGAAGTGTATCAGTGTGAACAATTCACCTATTCCACAAACACTGAAAACTAGGACACAGTCTGACCGAAAGATTTGCCTTCTAGAAGAGAGCTCCTATGCTAATTCTTTACAGTGAAATGAGCGGTGTGCGATGTCACCTCATGCGTGCACCTCCTCCGATGTCGAACATGTACCTCAGAAAAATATTAACCCCTGATTTTAACAGTTGGCATTGTAATCTATAAAGACACACAAGGACATCAAGTGTTGGTTCTGTGTATGCATGGGGAACTCCCGTAACGTTCTTTGCCAGTTTCCATCGGGCGTCTTCATGCTTCAAAACATTAGCACTGAAGGACACTGATTTCTGATGAGCGAAATAGCCACCAAATCTCTGAAAAATTAAGCACCGAAAACCCGAAACCCTAATTGTACAGCGTTATCTTCACCCACTGGTAAGAAATTTTTACACCTAGACAATTTTCCCCGTAATAATGCAAGCTTACAGAAAACATAATTAACATGATCATCCCAGAAAAGCGACTCATGGAAAGAAACATCAAGAAACTTGACCTTATCCACTGTCTCTACCTCCTTGTTACCTATTTTCAAAGGTGGAACCAAATCGAGATGTTCCTGGTGTTTCCTGGTCTTAACATTCATAGGCGGAGAGTTTTCAATCATCCAGAGGGGACCAGGGCACAACGCCCCCTCCCATGCAGAGAGGTCAGGCAGAGTATCAGGAATTCTGTGTTATGACGTTATGAGACAAACTTTTACAGGATTTTCATTATAACTCGCACGCAACAAGCGATCGATTCCTAGGATATCCCTCGAAACTTCCATCTTGAGGAGGGTGCTCTGGAGGGTGCCTGGCCCCCCTCATGGGAACGTTCCGGGGGGGTCAGGCCCCAGAGCCCCTCGCAGTCGACGCCTATGTGAACATTAATGCCTTGCTTTACTTGAGCTTCATACGAATCATATTACATTTTATATGTCCTAAGCCTAGGTGCAGTTATTTATCCAGACCCCCCACTACACCTGCCTAAAAAAACTAATAAAATTTTGCGATGTTATGCAATATTCTGTCAAAGAATGGTGGTGTCCGCATCTTGTGACCTTACACACCCCCAGGCACGAGATTCTGGGTAAATCACTGCTTAATTGGGCGGGAGGGAGCACATAGATTGATAAGGCACAATAGGTCACGACCGTGGAAAGTATGATGACAACCTTATTTGGTGAATGGTGATCGAGTGTCATCACCAGGGAAAGTGAAAAGTGTGTCTAATCATGTGGAAGTACTGTGTATTACTTTGTACAGCGAAATATCATATCTCAGTTGCCTGCAATGTGAAGGTGGTGATAGCCCACATTTCATTCGAACGTGTTGAAGTATGTGCTGATGCCATTGTGTCCATCATACAGGATAGATGAATCGAACTTGTTTGACTGAACTTGTGTTTACGCAGGGCTGGAGAGAGAAACTATGGGCCCCATGGGTGACCCTGGATGAGTCCTGCAGGGGCACCCCTCCTAACGTCTGTTGGTACTATAACTATCGTGCCCTGAGCTGCGTGGCCCCTGGATACCCCCCCTTGCGCCGTCCCTGGGTTTGCAGTGCTGCAGATGACGGAAGAGAAATGAATAATGGAAATGACATCAGGAACAAATAGGTGAAACATACAAGAGCATTGGTAAAAATTCTTTGTATTCCTGGAGACTATACCGCACTTCTGTGATACTGGTTATCTGCAGTTCATAAAAGTCAGCAAGCTATCATGAACAACACCAAGATCCCTCGTGGTTGATGTATGTGTTACTAGATGCAAGGAGACATAAATAAACCATATGGTTTCTTCTCCTAGAAAAAGGTGTATCATGAGTCTTTTGAGCATGAAGCTTAGAGTATGCTCTAAGAGCACATTCAAGATCCTTTCGATGTGTTCCAGCCTCAGAACATTAATTCCCATCACGCATCCAATATATTGGCTTGACCTGTCACAGAGAAATTAACCGTTACATTGTGGTCACAACATTGTATTCCTAATAATGAAAGATGGATGTCACTGACAAGGTTAGCTAGCTGTAGGACACGATCCACGTCTGCTGATTCTGTCCAGGTTCGGTTCGTCGGTCCAGGCGTCTACCAAACTGAGCTAAGTTAATGCAACTCCAGAGCAACTTCCAAAGGTGCATCATCTGAAGGGACAAATGAACCACTCTCTCACTCATCCCACTTTCAATCTTACATGTTTTCTCGCTCACTCATACACACATTCATACAATGAGATCGACGCAAGCGGCTCCTGTTGAACTTGATGGTAATTGACGTTCTGAGGCTGGCACGCATAGAACCCTTGGAAGTTGCTCGGAAGGTGTGTTTGGTAGAGCCCTGGACCAGTAATCCACAAGATGTGAGTATGGCTAACCTTTTCAGTGACTTCCATCTTTCGTCATTAATTTCTTATGCACTTGAGGCTTCATTGTATGTATTTGTCCCTTCTATGTGTTCCAGCCTCAGAACATCAACTGCCATCATTGTATTCTTGCTTTAGAATACCAGGCGCCTTTCACTCCTCCTCTGTCCTCCTATACCACCACCCATTCAATCTCGCAACATAGTTTTCTCAACTGCTGCTGCTTCATCTAGCTTGCTCCACATTTGCTAAGTCCAGTGCCCTCCAGATTTCAATGCCCCGTTTTGGTTCCAGACGAAGTGCCCTACATTCCAGTTTCACCATGAGTATCACAGGTTCAAATGTCTCCTGCTTTTCCCTGCACCAGCTGTATTTGGTTTTATAATGTCTTCCTGAAGTATTGCATAGTGAGACTTGGTACGCAGCATACCCATATTAGCCTAAAAAATCAGTGTGGTCCCCAGAGAAGTATAGAAAAATCCCTCTTTCGCACTATTTTTTCCTTCTCCCTATATATCTCTAGTGTGGGATTAGTCTTCATCCTCATCAGTAACGTACTCCTCTCGGTGTCCCTGACCATAATCACCAGACCGCGGATTTGCATGTTTCTTTCCGGGGCATGCAGAGCTTCGAACGCAATATATTTGCATGTTTTGAGGCCACATGAATGCATTAGTGAAAGCTACAAAATGCATGAAAATGCATGTTGCGGACGTTAGTGCATGCTTGTAAGAATATTGCATGTTTGTGCATAAATGTGTTGTTCAACAGGACGTGTCAGGCTGGCACGACCTTATAGGACGCCGGACACGTGACGGTGCGCGGAAGGCTGCGTTCGCTACAGACGCGTGCGGAACCAGCATTGGAGTCGACTCAGACTTGAACGTATCGTGAGTACGTAGTCAAAATACAGTATTTAAATACTTTTTCCGGTATTTTGGTACTCTACGCAATACGTTTTGTGACAAGTATTTTTAAAGTATCTAAATACTTTTTTCAGTATTTGCTGCTCAGTATTTAAAGTACTTTTCTTCGTCGTCAAGCTGTGTCTAGCACACTTCCCCGTCGTGTCCAAATTTTCAGCTCAGTGGACCTTAACTCCCATTTTTTCTTTATTTGGGGGGAATTCGTGCATCCGGTCATCTAGTACAATAGGCTGGTCCCACGCTCGGCCTTGCTTGTCAATAGCCTGACCCCTTCATCAGAGAACGATTCCTATTCATATTGCCAGGGGAATCCCCAGGGGATTAGGTACAAGAGAATCCCTGCATTTATCTCCTTGGTCACCAAAGCAATGTTGTTAACAGGAGCTTTTCAGCATACAAGCTTATGCTTACAGAGAGATGTCAGAGTTCCAGACCCGAAAACTTGGAGCAGTATAGAATGAATAAAACAAAAATAGAAAAGAAAAAAAAAGATGGAAACGTAGGTCGCACTGGTGCAACCAGATGTGGAATAGTATATAGTGGTCTATTGTCACCAGAACTACAAGCAGTTGATGGTGGTGTAACATTCGTTCTTCTAGTCATTCTTGATGTTATAAATGTAGAGCGTACTCTGAAGTTCTGCACAACACGCATGAAAATAAACCATGCGCATATTTCATATTTCTGCACTTTCTGCTGCATGTATTATGCATGTTTAGTCGGTTTTTGCTGCATGCTTAATTGCACGTTTTCCCATTTTTTGTTGCATGATTGCATGCATATTTAGTGGGTTTTTAGTGCATATAATTCCGCGGTCTGATAGTCACTGTATGTTTCTTCTTGTCCTTTTTGGTGTACACAAGGTACTTTGCTAAGAAGGCACAAGTACTCCTCCTCCACCGTGTGTCAAAATTCCTCAGGTACATATATGCCAATGTCCTTACCTAGGTTTTGTTCCCCAAATTCCTCACCTCTTTCTTGTAACATATTTTACTTCTTGCCTCCTTCCCTTCAAATGTTGACTATCCCAACTTTCCCCAAACCCTCATTAGCAATTTGTCTACGGTGCCTCTCACTGTTGCGTCTCCGTGAATTCTGTTTTGCCAGCATTCATGCATAAGGCTACATTACCAAAAGTGATTCCTGGCACTATTAGAGATTTCCATAGCTCAGCACCCTCTTTCAGCTATACGGCTCAAGACCTTGGCAATGTAGGATCACGTGTTCGGTCGTCCTGCACCGGTCATATGGATTGTATTGGCACCCTCTTGATATTTTGCATATTGTGATTTAATAGGTGTTAAGCCTGCCTGTGGATCAGAGTAATTCACTAGCCTAGCCTCAGGGTGCCACCAAGGTCATACCAAGACAACCCATACCAGAAAACTCATACCATACTCAACTTCATTTTCCTTTCCTTTTCTTTTTTTTTTGTGTGTGAAGGGGGTTGTTTTTTGGGATTACCTTTTCAAACTCAAAACTCATGTTGGAAAGTAATACTGTACATTCCAGCCTCAGAACAATTATTTTCCATGATGTTCACCAGTCGCTGTGCCCGGTATATGTGTCGTATGAATGTCTGTGTGAAAGGAGATGTGTAGGACACAGTGTGAGACTGAATGCATCTCCCATTAGCCAAATGAGGTCCCTACGCAGGTCACTGGAAAGCAGATACCAGCATGGTCGAATTGGAAACATTGCTTAATGGGTAATTGTGAGATGCGCGGTTTAAATCCTGCTGCTGTATCACTTGATACCGTGATATTACAAAACTCAAGTCACGCTGCTAAAGGCTGTATCAGGAAAAAATGCCAACTAAATGTGAAAGAAATGTATGAATTCAACAAATGACATGCACCATGTACACACACTGTAAAAGATACATGCACTGAAAGGTATAGTTAAACTGCACTATAATGTTTATTGGAAATACAGAATCTTGACAAGAAATCAAATTGAAATTTGTCCCACATTTTCATCATTGCCTGGGGAACCACTCCAGAGTTTTTCACAGTACACCTGGCGCTGACAGTGTCTTAGTTCCATCTGATGGCAAAAATGTGGGACATTTTCGATATGTTTAAGAAAGCTCATCATTCCGCATTACAATTACAGTGCACTTTAACTGCCCTTCAGTGTACGTTGGCAGTGTAGCATATGTACATTTTGTTCAGTGTTGGTCACGGTTTGTAACACTTTTTCCTGTTATGGCATTTCTGGGTGTCACTTGAGTTTAAATGGTACAAAAGAAAAACATAGAAGTAAAAGCTACTCCCATAATGAACACCACACACACGCAGGACTTGGGTGTCATATGGGCTGCCTTGATATGTGTCCTCGTGGTATGAGCTGAATATGGTATGAGCCTTGGCTATCTTGATCCTTGTCCAAATGCTTTTCCTTTCCTGTGGCGGAGAGCACATGGGCTCTTTTTCTCCAATGTTATTCAGGTAGACGCATGTTACAGCCTTTCCCACCCACATAGTTCACCCCAGTACTCTATCCGTGTTTCATATTGGAATTTGCTGACTGCCTGTCTCATTACAAACGCTTTGCAACAGGGTAGTGAAGCACCACTTGTGCTGTGTTAGAAGAAAATGTGTAAAAGAGGTACAGTGAACACGTAAATCAAGTCTAAACTGACATATTTATACCTTGTCAGAATTGTCTATGCCCTGTTTAAACCACGTGGGAGGTATAAATCAGATAGGCTATACCCTCATGGCACAAGACGTGCATGTTCTTGCACTTAACCCCGTCGGCGGAATCCCCTATACAGTGATACAACCTGACATCACCGACAAAAAAAAGTATGTTCGGTTTTGAATGCACCGAAGTCAATCATTGATTGATAAAAAAGTTAAAAAGCAACACACCTAAACTGGCCTCTGTGCAGTATGCCAGAAAATGTGGTATAGACCAGACAAGGAATCCTTGTAGTGCACCACGTTATATCTGTGTGAGAGATAAGACTAAAACTAGTTACACAAATAAAGAGAAAAATACCACACTATGACAGTCTGGAAAGTAACAGGTAAAAACCAGAATGGGCTGGCACTTGCAAGTGAATAAGAGAAGTATTTAAAGAGATTGAAACATTCAAATAATTTATTTCACTAAGCACAAGCTTTCGTGTAGGGTCTACACGTTTTTGGGAAACACAATGTATATGTTAAGTTCACACCGCTGCAGCCACAAACACAGGCAAAAGGCACACACAAGACAGGACGTGCCTTTTGCCTGTGTTCGTTTGCTGCGGCGGTGTGAACTCGTCATGTACCGAATTCCCCAACTTCAGACTCTCAGTGACAATGTACATGTACCACGGATTGAAGAAAGAGGGTAGAAAGTGAGAACCTCAGCAAAATGTAGCAGATCCAGTATCTGGGTGAAAAAAGGAATACTAAAGGGGATTGCTTAAGGCGGTCAAGTGACCGCCCCAGAAGTGGGTGAGACACGAGTCACATATTTCTGCACTCACGTGCGACTTCCTCGGGTTCATGCATCCAACAAAGCTCAGGAAATTTAGATGTTGCCACAAACCACTTCCATTTTCTAGGGCTGATGGGTGTGCACGTCCTCAGTTAAGGCGTCAGGCCAGGGTTACTGTTAACTAACTAGTTAACTATAAAAAAACTCCAAATTATGTTAGTCTTACAAGTTATTAGCCAGTTCGCGAAATCTGTAGGGCTCGCGCGCTACTCTCACGGTTTTGCGTCACTGCGGCCGTGCACTCTGAGGAAGCGAAACCGAAGAAAGTATACTGAAAGATCTACGTAGAAATAGGAAACAAAAAAGAGGGAGAGCTTCTGGGACGAATGGCGTAGGAGGGTGCAACGATCCTTTGGAAAAACTGGCGCTGAGGTGTGATTCGTAGTAGGATTTCTCGCGAAACTTATCCTTGCGAAAGTTTGTGTACCGTCCCTGTATTGGCCAGGGAAACGTATAAGGGGTTAAAAATGTATCAATATACGTACCGTACGACATTCCTATCAGTGATTTATCGATCTTACCCTAACACAGGAAGCGTTTGTTCATCGTGACCACGTCTTGAAAGTATATATATATCCGACGTGTACCGTAATTCATGCCTCCATTACAAGGATGTTATGCTGGTGGCATTTCAGGCTCTCAACAACAACAATTTTATTGTGACATGATCAATGGGGAGTTTATCGCTATAGGGGCGCTACTCCCCATTGCTGGTGGTGATGTGGGGAATGAATGTGCCCCTTCATAAGGATCGAAGCACCCTGCGCAGCACTTCATATGGTTCCCAAATGAAGAGCGATATGCAACCGTACCTGTTGTTTCCAATGTGCTTTGGAGCGATTGCTCTTCGGACCGTACGCGTACGTAGACGAAGTGAAAGTGTCTCTTTCGGGCGAATGGGCGGAGCGCTCGGGATACCATTGGCTGTTGCATGACCAATGAATGAAGACCAATGAAAATAAATAAAAGAAAGTTGTACCAGCGCCACCACTGCCAACAGGATGCGTTTTCTTATTCAACTCTGGCAACTCAAGAGTACTTTCAACCTTTCAACCGGCGAAAAATAGCCAGAGTAGCGGAAATGACGTCAACTCTGTGGCGAAAATTTGCCAGAGTAGCCAGGGAGTGACAACTCTTCCCTACTCTGGTCTGAGAGAATGTATTGGCATCAAATGGAAGGCCGGCCATAGGGGCTCTGCTCTGAAGAAAAGTAGCCGTATAGTTATGATGTCGCACACAAGCTAGCAGACGTCGATGCGTCGTCTGCTATCCACGTTCTTGTTGACAGTCAATTTGAGTGGTGTTCAATTTGGAAATGTAGGACAGTAAAAACTGTGGAACATTTCCAAAATTCGCTAGAATGCCACTTCCATGTCTCGCCCGTCAGGCCAATCTACATTTTGAGCGAAGAGTAACTCTAGCCGTTCGAAAATTGCAGTCAAAGGCGGCTATATCTGAAGTCACGTGATGATGAAGGCTCTGCCGTCGTTACCAAACTCCCTTGCTACTCGGGTTGAATGAGAAAAACGCGCCCAGAGTATTTCTAGAACGCATTGAAGTTTAAAACGGGAGCTAGTGTCACATGTGCGACATCATGAGAGCCATGCCGCAGCATTTTCGCCCACCAAGAGTCGACTCTCTCTGTTCCCGAGTTGCTCGAGTCCAATAAACGAACGCAACCTATGAGAATATTGGCAGTGGTTCTAACTTCCTCAATAAAATACTGTCATTGATTGAATATCACGTTTTACGGCAAAAAATGCCATGAGGAACCAGAGATAAAGCAAAAACTTAACTCCAGTTACTTTGGCATAGTTACTCATAAAAAGGAAGGAGTTGATCTGGCGCAAAAGTACCGAGTTGAGTTACAAGTTACACACACACAAAAAAAAAAAAAAAAGAGAGAGAGAGAGAGAGAGAGAACTTAGGTATAGTAACGAGTTAGAGGAGAGTGAGACTGAGAGGGAGTATGTCAACAGCATACTCTACCTCCGCAAAAACAGTGTAACGATAACGCCCATGCCCACGTGCGTTCTGGATTGAGTTTGGTCTCGTGCTGTTACAGTGTCAAACCGCCAGCGTTTGTATGTTTGTGGCCTTGTCTTCTGTTCTTATACATTTGAAAGATGAAAGTCACTGAGAAGGTTAGCCAGCTGAGGACTCGAACCCACATGTTATTGAGGCTTTGTATGTATTTGTCAGTGCTATGTTGTTCCAGCATCAGAACATCACTTCTCTTTTATACGTTTCCTTCTAAATTTGTTTGATAAGTGCCAGAAACGCGTACGTCACGGCTGGAAATACCATGCCGGGATCTACTCGCCGAGTCACCGGGCCGGGCCGGGCTCTGCTCACGGGCCGAGCTGTGCCGCATAAAAATATGAAGGTCTGGGCCCGGATCGGACCATTTTTCGATGCGCCCGGACCGGGTCGGGGCCGTAAAAGTCGGCTCGTGCAGGGCTCTGGCCAGAGTTAACCTTGCTAACAACTCTTCCCGCCTCTGCTCCGAAGCAGGCCTGCGATTCCACGCAAAACGGCCCAGCGGACCTGCCCGGCCTTTAAACTATCGCGCATTTCGCTGAAACATTTTTTAGCCGTCCCTAATAGTGCAAAACGACACACCACGAAACGTTTCTTCCCTAATGTGGCGGGTGCTAGACACAAGCAATTAAGCTTGCAGCGCTCTCGAAAGCCGCGCCTGGCGTGAACGGCAGCTCCGGCTCATAGAAAGCAGCTAGAATCTAGTGTGCGGTTTTCTTTTGCGTATAGGGGAAGCCATCCTCTACGCAACGTCGCAAATTCTGGTTGTCGTGATGTAATCGATGCTGACACACCCAGGTCGAAAGTTTTTGGCAATAGACCTCTTCCTGTTCGTGAACAAATGATGTCATAGGGTTCGACAGCGCCAACAATTTGGTCGAGCTGAACTACGCTCGAAGCTGGAAGCGAACTAGGTCGCGCCCGAAAGTCACCGTCTTGGGGGGATTACGATGATCCCTGAAAGGGATGCGACCTTCGCCCCTACTGTGCTTTCAATAGAAGGCAGCGAACAAGTGCCCATTCGTGGAACCCAGCCCTCCCCTTCCGATTTGTTTCGATTTCAGTCTGTCTACCAACGTCATGATGACGTTTCTCGGGTGGACGTTTATTGTCCTCCTATTTCGCGATATGTTTTGTATGCTTTTTTTTTTCTTTTTTTGTAGGGGGGCGATCAAATGATTAAATTGTAATGAATATTTTTTTCCTTCCAAGGTCTCACGGAATACTTCAACAGGAAAAATCACCAGACACGTAACTTTCGTAGTCATTGCAGGAAAGTATGCGATTTTTCCAAAATAGACATTTCCCTGTTTGTAAACAATTAGTGTTCGATAGCGCCACCAATTTGGTGGACTTGAACTATGCACGAAAGTATAGGAGACGAACAAGGTCGCGAAAGCCACGATCTTGGGGGTGATTATGATGATCCCTGAAAGGGACGCACTCTTCGGTCCTACTTTTCAGCTAACACTCGTGGAAACCAGTCCCCCCCCCCCCTTTCAGATTTGTTTCGTTATCAGTCTGTCTATCAACGTCATGATGACGTTTCTCGGGTAGATGTCTATTCGCTACAATCGAGCGTTAAACACGCAATGAAGAGGACGGTAGAGACGTTTGTAATCAACGCAGTTTTATAGAACGAGCCTTCTTCTACAGCATATTAAAAAATCTCGAGGGTGTTTTTTCGTATACATTTTTTTTCTTTTTTCTTTTTGTATATAGTATTGTGACCACAGTGACCTACGTCGCATGTATCCGGTGGGCTGCTATATTTCTTTCTTGTGCTCCTGTTTTAATTCCTTTTATATTCAATTTTTCTCTTGTCTGGTTGGGTTTTAATGAGCAAGCAATATGCTGTGGCGCAGACTTCTGCAAGGTTACCATACACTCTTAAAAATGAACTTCACCGCACAGCACGCTCATAGCCAACCATAATCTGAAATGACACCGTTCTCTGCCCTGATTTGTTGAAAACGGGAGGCGTACGCCTTTTCTGTGACAATTATGAACAGCATAAGTGTCACAAAAAAGGCGTACGCCTCCCGTTTTCAACAAATCAGGGCAGAGAACGCTATCATTCGAGATGATGGTTGGACAGGAGCGTGCTATGCGGTGAAGTTCATTTTTAAGAGTGTAGTCTTTCATTCGGCAGCATAACGCGCGTATTACAATTCTGTGTGGTTAAGTTTACGGCATTATCCGGTGTGCACTGTGCCGATGACGGAGATTAGCGGTTATGGGCAGGTGTGTAGCCCTGTAGCCCTGTGCGGATGAGCTTCTTGACGTCCTGATTCTATCCGAAAAATCCGCGTCATCCCACGGCACGCAGCAGTAGTTCAGTTTCTGTGCTCCATACATCTAACCAATTTTCCAGGAAATAAACGTTATTTCCCGTCAGCACAAAAAAAAAAAAAAAAAAAAAAACATCCGTCACCGAACTTCATCCGCGACTACCTCTCTCTCGTTCTGACCGTAAAAACCCCGGAGTGGCTAACTTTTGTAGCGAGGACAGATCCTGAGCGTCCATTATGGTACAAAAGGATACACGACAGCAAGCACAGATTTAGCTGCTGCGAAAGAAGACGCGGCACGAAGTACTGCAACACATTTTGCAACAAACGGGATCAGTAGTGAAACGGAAGATCGGTTCTGAACGCGCACCTCGGCTCGAGACGCCAGAGATCTCTCCCAGACGCTCGAGCGGCTTGCGTACACCTTGTACTCTGTGTTCGGTACCTAGTGTGGAGCAAATTCACGGCGCAGTCTCGCGGTTTATCCGCACCTCACCCACTCCTGGTCAGGTGCCATCCGCGTCCAATCTACAGATCGCAAAAAGCGTTCATATTTCATCTGAACCTGCGAGTTTCTTGCGGATATCAGCGGATATACGGGCTTCCATACGCGGATTGTAGCTTTATATAGCTGTTAGCCTCGCTGGAACCTACGACAGCATGGACGATGAACCACCACAACGACATTCCGTCGCTTCCAGTAGTTCTGTCATGTAAACGACGTTTTTGCATGTTCGTCTGTTCCTCCAGCGTTGTAACTTGTTGAAATTTTCGTGGTTAATATTTTCGCTGAATTGTTCAGCATTTCAATGTGACAGTTACACGGAACTTTCATCAAGTGAATATGTATTTACGCGCTTAATATTCATGCTGGTGAATTGGAACTCCACATTGGAACTCAACTATATAGGAGCCATTCCCTTTGATCCGGATGGTTGTCATATTGAAAACCAACCAGAAAAAAAATCTGAAATATAGGGAATTAAAACGGGAGCCCAAGAAACAAATATAGCACACCACCGGATACATGCAACCTGGGTCAGTGTGGCCGTAATACCCTCCACTACAAGAGAGAGACGGAAAAAAAGAAAAAAAAAACTCTTATATACGAAAAAATACCCTCCAGATTTTTTAATATGTTGTCGAGGAAGGCTCGCCCTGCTTGCGTCCTGTAGAGAAAGGCTGCGTTGGTTTCGGACTTCTCTTGCGACCTCTTCATCGCATGTTTTACGCTCGATTGTAGCGAATTTTAGAAAACGCATACTTCCTTTATTTTTCCTGCAATGACTACGAAAGTTACTTGTCTTGCGATTTTTCTTGTTGAAACATTCCATGAAGCCCTTGCAGGAGAAAAAAGTTCATTCATTTGCAATCGTTTGACTTAAAAAAAAACCGCGAAGTAGGATGAAAATTGCGAAACTTCTGGCCTTCGTATACCAAGACCGATTACAACACGACAACGGGGATTTGGACGTTGTGTAGAGCATGGTTTCCTCTATGCGCACAGTGCTTGGTGCTTTCTATGAGCCGCAGCTGCCGTTCACGCCAGGCACTATAAGGGACTGCTAAAAAGGACTCGTAAAAAATCGCGATAGTTTTGTGAAGGCCGAGCAGGTCCGCTAGATTATTTCGCGTTGGAATTTTCCCAATACCTACTTGCTGCGACCTGCGACGCATCCGCGTCAGCTGCGTCCAACTCTGAATTGTCCCTCTCGCCCTCTCGGCTCGTGCGTCTCGTCGTCTGCAGCCGCCATGGCGCCTTCATGGTTCTGCATTGCATCAGCCTTTGCAAATGCAAAGGCTGATGCAATCCTTTTCTTAATTTCGTTATCTCTCTTCTAATTATTTAACTTCGTTTTTGTCACAGTTGAGATGTATTTCTCATTATATGCTTTAACACGAATTCATGTTAATTATATTTTGTAGCTGAAGTGCGCTGGATAAAAAGCAATAAAAAGAGACCATGCACGTGCTAAAATAGATCAGAGTAATAGATTAAACAAAAGCGGAAGGATATATGTGAAGAAGACAGTCGAACCGAAACGTTTATCGGTTCGGTTCGGGTTTAGTTCGTTGATAAGGGTTCAGTTCCGGTTCAACTCCTCAAGGCAACTATATAATGGTTCGAACCAGCTGTTTCAAACGATTCGGTTTACTAACCGGCACTAACCGGTTCAGGGGTCACAGAAGGGAATGAAGCCTAACAATCAGCTTAAAGTACATTTCCGTTTGTGTCGTACAGTGTTAGAAGTGGACAGGAATGCGTTAACGGTCGTACACTGAGGTTTTGGAAGATTTTGCGCGATATGAAAGACTATATGGTTACGACAGGAGCATAACCACGAATTACCCGTTTGGGTTTACCGTCGCAGCACGTAGCTCACGTCGCGATAACACACCGGGTTGTTCGAAGAATATCGGCAGGAATATAACAGTCAACCGAGCATGCTACATTAGCCGAAGTGAGTTAACTCATTGAAATTATTGATTACCAGTGAGTAGTCGCGAATACTTCGTATGCTTGGTATTTTCTTTTCGGTTTGGCCAGCATGAGGGTGGCTGGCCCTTGTAAGGGGGGCTCATGTAAGCTCACGCGCGCTAGGTGTCAGCAATATGTCACTTCATGAACGCTACCCATATCCCTAAGGTATACTCGTAAAAAAAAAAGAAAAGAAAAGAGAACGTATTTACAGTAACGCGTTACCTCGAATACTGACATTAGTATTCGACTAATAATAGAAAACTACGCTCATGCAACTCCAGTGCAACAAATCCTATCGGTTTTATGTTCCGCATTCAATGACGTCCATATTTTATTGTGTTTTAACTTTTAACATATATATATGAGAGAGAGAGAGAGAAGAAAGCAATCGATGTCTCCCACTTTCGAGATACCAGGAGGGCGAATGGAAGCACTCAATGTATTCGGCGAGATGGGATTCGGCAGATTGGGAAGACACGCAACACTGTTGCTGGACATGAGGATGATTTCAAGGTAAATTATTACCCAATGAAAAGGTATATTATTGCGTATCAAGGTAATGAAAGCAGTCCATGTGAGAGGAACGTGCTGGTCACGGCGACGGAACTGCTTGCCTGAGTCGGACGACGTTGCGTTAACCTCAGGGGTGATTGTGCGTGCTGTGCACACTTCACAGGGAACTCTGGCAACATTTGTCTTAAAGTATCTGAGGAAAACCCAGCGAAAATACCCATACGGCACAGCCGGTGTCGCCTCCCAATCTCGGCATGAAACGCCGAACGTAGGAAAAGCACACGAAGAATAGGCGAACTGCAGTTCATGCAAGCAAGCATGCTTTCTTGCTTGCTTGTTTGCTTGCTTGCTTGGCCTAGCGATCTACCTTCCGTTGTTGCGGAAGGCACGTTACCAGAGGACCGTACTTCCTGGGCTAACTTCATAGGGTACCTTACGGACAGCTAAGGAGAATACATCGTGAACACCCAAGGCATTAGGGTCATCTCCCAGTTTTGATGACCCTAGCGAATAAGCCACGGTAGCAAGGTCAATTCGGCGAATTCCAGGGAACGGACATCTCGGTCATTCGACCGGTTGGTACAACACATTTGGACTTCAAAGGGTTAAGGCTGTTTCCCGGCCTTCAATGCATTCGGCTAGTTGGGATTCGGCAGATTGTGAAGACGCCGTTTCATCGGCTTACCACGTCCCAGTATTTTTAGCGTGCAGGAAGCTTGGGACCATGTTTTCTGGGTCGGAATTTTCCGATACCACTTTTTTTTCGTACAGCCATTGGGATGCCAATGTACTGACGCACAAACCATACAGGACAGGTTCCGTGATTTGTCTTTTCTTTTTAAATATGTTTTTATTACCGACATTAACTCTCGACCTAAACTCGACTTTGGGGAGTTACTTTGTGTAACAGTTGTATTTTTTCCGAACTTTAACTGTAACTATTTCTTATTGCTTTTCAATAGTTCAGCTTTGTGATTTTTCGGTCTTCTGTGCGTCTTGAGTTTCCTTCATCGCAGCAATTGAGAATGTAGAATTAATGGCCCTTAGGATGCAGTGGATGTGGCTTTGGTTTTCATGACACTAACCAGCATGAAAAAAAAAGAAAGAAAGAAAGGAAAACGACACGCAAGGATGCGAAGGCAAGAGCGAAGACATCTCTCCGCTTCCTCCTTTCCCACCTGCACCCTCTTTCCCCCGCTCCCTCCTCCATGTCACAGTCTTCTTCACCATATAGGTGGCGTGCATGTGACGTCACATCGTCACACCATAGCTTTACCCGTGCTTTTTCCCCTTTCTTTTAAACCAGCACACCCGCCTATACGCCGGTGCTTCTTTTCCTTCTTTCTGGCAAATCGACGCACACTATCGCACCCCACCTATATAAGGCGCTCACCACTTGCTATAGACATACATGCCCTCTGGTAAACCACGTCTTCTGGGCCTCCATCCTCTTAGTTCCTCCCCGATACTGAGAGTGAGTACACATTTTACTTGCATTTTCCAGTGTATAATGTTCGGCCCCATGCAACCTACATAAGCTGAAATCAGTTATATAAATGCAATAGCGCCTGTCCGTGTCCGCCTTGTGTCCTCGACTGTTCGCGCGCTCCTCAGTTATGACTTTGTACCAAGTGGGCAACGCTTCTACCTTGCTGTAATAAGTTAGACGGACCCCCGTTGTACCTGACTGAAAAATTTTCTTCGCGCTAATGAGCGCATAAGCAGAAGTAATCAATTTGTGTATATAACTTTGGCGAGGTCTGTAAGAACGAATGGAGATAGAAATCACCAGGAATATTACTTTTGTTCGTGTGTGCGCTAGAAACCTTTCCCCTTCCGCAGATAAGTGTGTCCAGAAAGGATGAGTGTTTTGCTGAAGAAGAAAACTTGCGCGTTGTAGTGAAAATAAACAAAATAGGAGACAGCGACCTTTACGGTGCACACATTTTTTTGCGGAGTGCTAATTGTTCCGCTGTTTCAGATGGCTCCCCCAACCAATAGGTCTAGACACTGGGCAAAGCCCAGCCACCGAGACCGAAACCGAGACAGGAACCGAAGGCCACGACGACGGGACGCCGCGACGATGGCGCAGAGCGAGCAAAACAGGGTCACGCTCCTCGCGTGGACTGAACCCTGGGGCATGCAGCCACAGGGAGTACGCGGGGACCCGTGGCCCAACCGGTTCCAAGACATCCGACCCGTACAGATGGGCCAAGCGGCGGGGGAGCAGGAAGCGGAGGTCGTCACGGCACCTTCAGGGCACGTACTTGAGACGTGCCCAACTTGCGGCGCCTTCGCCGTCAGCAGGGCTGTGCACATCCGCACGAAGCGACATATTGAAGCTCTGCTGGCGGCGGAGGAGGCAGCTCCGAAGAAGCAGGAACCGAGAAAAGAACTGAGAACCGAGAAACCGTAGACATGTAAATATAAGTGCTATTTTTATTGTTCGTGAAATTATGTTAATGTATGCAGATGGAACGCAATAAAATTTACCTCAAACTTGTAAACAGTACACTATGTGTATTTCCTTTGCCTTCGGCAATAGACTTTAGTATGGAGATAAGTATGCGGACGATAAAGCTGGATAAAGCAACCAGCGAGGGGGCTTCTGTGGCAAGCCATGATTGACCACTCGGAACTCCTAGAAGACAACCAGGAAAAGACAGCACTTGCGTACCTGGAGCCAAAATAAAACTACGCATGCGCCGAATTTCCCCCCAGATTTTCCCCAGTTCATCATAAAGAACATTTTGAACAACTAAACCTCAATTTACTGACTTTAAAGGGACTATGAAATTTCCCGAACCCCCATACTTTTTTTCGATGGAAACTGTTCTTCCCGCAGAGAAACTAATATGCCACAAATTTATCCGGGAGAAATCGCTCCACTCTGCGAGGAGCGCGCGCTGGAAATGTCTCTTCCGCGTTCCTCCTCTCCCGCGCATATTTCCCTGCCGATGGTGTAACTGTACGGACCGCACTTTCTTTCTCCGTTACGTCACCGGTGTTGCACAATGGCAAGTAATGCCGCGAGCTCGCGCTGTGGCTGCCGCCACTGCCGAAATCTGCCGATCGCGCGAAAGCTGCTGTCATGGAGATTTCCACTCCAGATGAACGCATACGCGGGATCCTACGGCGCATGCTCCTGGCGGGATTCCTCGGCACGGCAACACGTCACGATGACGTGTTGCTGAGCCGGCCGTGGTGGCGTCAAGTTACCCGTTGTGTCTCCGCTCGGCAGCTCGTCACGGTGCGGCGCCAGCTGTCCTCCCTTCGCCGCTCCGTTTAAATTCGCTCCCGAGAAATCCGCTCGCGCGACGAAAGTAAAATTTTGGTTCTAGACTCAGGAAAATGTCTTCTTTCGAACGAAAGGAAGAAAAAAATCGTTTCATAGTCCCTTTAATCGGGAGGTGAATATGTGTAAGATATATAGGTCGCGAGTACATGCTATGAGAAGCGCGTGCACTATGGTGGGCTACAATGAATGGTGTGCTGAACGACGACTGAAACCGGGCCGACGACGGGCCTGCCGATGGGTGGCTACTATGGGCTCGGCCAACGCCAACTAGATAGATGATGCCTGTGCAGTACCTCCTCTCCCTCCTTCGCTACGTAATATATATATATATATATTGTGAAGAAGACGAGCAACGGGCAGCCGTTTCGCTATCGTTGGGTTAGCACCCGCCGTTTTCGAATATTGAGCGTCGCTCAGTAAACGGTCTCTTGCCCTCCTATCCTGCCTCTACTGTCCTGCTTACAATATATATATATATATATATATATATAGTCAGAATTCATTTGCTACTGCAATTCACTGTTCTACGAATTCAAGAACCCGCAAATAACAAAAAAGAAAAAAATGTGGGAGTGCTGATGCGTCATGCTTCGCTGATATGATTACGGCTGAGGGACGAGCTTCTGTCTTGGAATGTTGTGGTAAAGACAGCACCTCAATGCGTTCCAACGAAACTCGGCTTATCTTCCGTTCTTGGACACCGCATAGGTTAGCTAAAATTTTGCCTGCGTTTTTTTTTTTTTTTACAGCCCATTATTTCGCTACCCAATAGAATTGCGTTTCACGCATTGTGCAGTGATACACTGTTGCACTACGTATAGAGTTTTGGGCGCAAAAGTTTGACCATCCTGATGCACGCTCTGAAAGTCGCACAAATCCTTGCCATATTCATGCCATATTCAGTGTGGTGACGTCTGCTAAGACAGATTGTCGAATCAGGTAGGAGCACTCTGTCCCTTTTATACCTTCGTCGTACAAGCAAACGCTTTCGCTTCCAGAACAGGGCTTATACACTGACTGCTCTCTCCACTTTCTCGGTTTTTCGCGATGCACCAAGCTTTCCATTGAACAGTATGAACACCACTACACAAAACTGACGCTTAACTTTTATTTGACAGTTCATATACAGAGTTTCCCCAAAAAACGTGTCATTGAATTGTAAAAAAAAAGAAATACGCCACCTATAGTATCATGCGGTCAACGGCATTTCTTCTTATAGGTTTTGGCCACCTCCCTATGTGCATGTCATGCACCCTGAAATGAATTATTGAATTGAATAATGAAAAATTATGTAAATTTTTGCGAAGTGAAGTATGAAATTTGCCAAGTAAACGTCATCTTTTACACCGCCAAGATGAAGAGCGTGCTAAATTTACCCAAACTGAATACTGCTGCTCTTAGAGCTTGCTCCATGCTGAGCTGCTGGAGCCTTTGTTTCTATCGACGCCACGGCAGAGAAGCCAAGTTCGCGAAGCAAATTATGACGAGGAAGAAGAAGAAAAAGATACTTTTCATGACTTCATTGCTCAGGAGCTTGTATACCATCCTACCATACTGCCGTCAAAATTTTGGATGATGGTCATAAGCAGAACCAGCAGCCCCAAACGGGGTCAAATCCGAATCACTTCGCAAACGCTGCTGAACATGCGGTTACCCTCCTGGGGCTAGGGGTCACTATATGTTAGAATGTTGTATGTTAGAATTGCTAGATTAAAGATCTTTTTCGTGTTGGGAGGAGATATATAGTAAGCTTGACGCGCACAAGTACGTGCCTTACCATTCAACAAGAATTCAAAGAAACAAACATTCTAGGCATATTACACCCATAAGCTATCGCAATGACTGCTTCAGGAACTCTTACTTTGTGGAGGTTATTATAATGAAAGCAACGAATTATCAATTGCAAGAGAGAGAGAGAGAGAGAGCAGTAGCAAGCAACGACCTTGTACTGAGCAAGAGCTTAAGACGCCCTGATAAGCCATCATGGAACCTCTGAATTTCACGGGAAGCACATGCGCCTGGAAACAGATAGAGGGGTACCTCAGATCCCCACAAAAATCCTTCCTAAAGGCGCGCAGCGAGGATCAGAGAATGCATGTAAACAATCGCACGTGGCCGGGTGCCACGCCAGTCATTCCAGCTCGCCGTACGTGCGCTTCGAGCGACCACCCGACCACGGTGAAAGAACCCAAGCAGCACAATGTACTGAAAGTCGAGTGCAATAAGGGTGTGCGGTATGTGTCTTCTCAATGTTCTGTAGATTCACGAGTCTGTTCAAGGCTTTTCACCTACCCGTCCACCTCTATTGCACTCCACTTTCAGTACATTGTGCTGCTTGGGAAGTATACTTACATCCCAGAATGGGTAGAATGACTCCCTATATTTTCATCTGAGCCTATAGACGACCTGCACCTCTACGTCATGGATTACGTTTCACCACTCCGCAAAGCATGCTGGTGGGCACCTATCATCCTTATCAGCCTATCAGCAGAGGCGTTTTTCCCGCTTCTTGCCCACCACTGCAAAATATAACCTCGAAACAGTGTTATCGTGACGTCACATGTTTGTAAACAGAGGGTCGTCTATAGTCAACGAGATACAGGCAATTAATCAGTTAAAGCTACGCCCCACCAATCAAAATTTATTATGTAGATAAATATGTTCAAGTTATGGCATCTGTCTATATAGAACTGCGGTTACTTGGACCCGCTACCGCTGAATAACCTTGGAGTGGTACCAATCTCTATCCCAACAGATTTTCATTTGATCACGCTGACCAGGATACATTTAAGTAATCAACTTTATTCGGGAGATAAATATGTGTAACATTGAGCAACGGGCAGACCAGTGATTTCCCAAGAAATTCACTGCTGGGGGGGGGGGGGGGGGGTATGCTTGGTGAAGCTTCCACTTAAGGAATTTTTCTCAGACACGGAAAGAATGGTGGCACAATGGTGACATCTCTGCACAGCTTTCCCGTTTTATTTGTACATGTTATTACGTTAGAACACAGTACATTAGAATACAGATTCATTATGAACGGCATTACAACATTAAGATGCATAATCACACGACTGACAAAGAAAATAAGACTAGCACCTTGTGTCAGGGAGCTCAATGAACACCTAGCAACCACGGTGAAAACGAAAAAAAAAATAAAGCGACTTAGAACGAAAAAAAGCAGAATACCTCGCCTGATTGAGTGGGCACAAATGGTTCTTAATGCGATCCACATTAAGTTTGCGTGCTCGCACGCATTTTTGCTCGTATATGCGCGCAATATATGCATTGAACAGACACTTTCAAATGATTTTGGACAAACGCGTGGTACGATCATCTGCATGACCGTGGTCCTACAGCCCAAGTTTGACAATACAGGATGTAATTCGCTGCGCCGGACTCTCTACCAGAGCGTGTTGGTGGCCGAGGTGGGTGGGGTCACCTGATAAATTTCAGGGGGGGGGGGGGGTTGCAAAAATGCATGGGGTGTGTAGGGAAATTCCTGCAGTAGACAACACGGCTGCTTCGATAGTCTAATGTAGAATAACTACGGCCCGGAATGGGACGAATCTCCCTCCAGATTTTCATATGAGCGTAATGAACAGGATAGGGACAAATAATCCGAATTTATTACACAGATAAATACCTTCAAGATTTGGTAACAGGAGAACGGGCATCTGTCGTACAGCTGCGCCTTACATTCTTCGACCAGGCACCGCGAAATAACAAGAGCTGGGTATGGTATGAATCTCGAACAGAATAAACGCGATTAATCGACATGGAGAGACAAATATGCATACGATTGGGCGACAGACGCGTCTGGCGCCCAATCGTATGTGGTCTCCCCAGTGCCGCCAGCTTGCGAGCTGGCGGCACTGGGGAGACCACACCATTTCCGGCCACTGCGAACTGCAGCTCAGAATGGGACGATGAATTCTCCCCAGGAGAAAATCTGGACTGGCCCCAGAATGGTTTCAGTTGGATGTCTGGCTGGTTGCACCTTGGTGACATCAGTGGTGCCAGATGGTTCCAGCTGAAGCCCCACAGGTAGTTTCCAGAATGGTCAACTAAGCCATTTAGAGATTCCAATAAGCTGGGCGACTTCCCGGCTTCCCCCTTTGAGATTTAATCGTCCACACTTGTCATATATCCTTCCGCTTTTGTTTGATCTATTAGTCTCATTAGCCTGATCTATTATAGCACGCGCATGATCCCTTTTTAGTGCTTTTTATCAAGGCGCGCGCTTCTGCGATAAAGTACATGCGTTAACTTCAAATCGTGCGCATACCTCATCTTAATATCGTCACGAGATACTAAGTACCAGCTAAATGTAAAAAAATACGTATCAACAGCGACAAAAACCAAGCTACAAGAGAGAAAACAAAAAACGAAGGAAACGTAACAGCGCGGCTGCAGAGGCTACAATGAAGGCGCCACGGCCACCACGGCGGCTACAAATTCGAACGGCGGGACGCGAGAGAGTGAGAGGCGGGAGCTAGAGCCCTGCGCGGATGAGATTTTTGGCATCCGCATCCGACCCGTATCCGCGCACCGTATCCGCGTCCGCAGCATACACAACCATTTACATCCGCATCCGATCCGCTGAGCAAGACGCACCATCCGCATCCGATCCGCACGTTTCGAAGGACGCGTAAACACCGCAGGAAGAACATGTTGGTATAATTTCGGATGCTTCCATATTGTCACGGAAGGACTTCTGACGACAAGCGAAGGTAAACCTTTCAACAAACGCGATATGGAGAGACTTCTGGAACGCGTGGAACGCTACCTCGCCGGTGCTCGCGTGGTTCGAGTTGCCAGAATGCCTCCTCTCCCGTCTCGGCCGTGCATGTGGTGAAAGGTGAACCCGAACATGCGCTCGCTGTCGGCGCGCAATACAGATAAATTGCAGCTCGAAAAATTACAGCACGCGGTATATCCGCATCCGATCCGCACACCGCAGGAAGTGCTAAATTTTCATCCGAATCCGCAAGTGTCTTACGGATATCCGCTTCCATCTGCGGATGGTGCAGGGCTCTAGCGGGAGCAACAGGTGACACCGGTGGCGTCGCAGCAAGTTCGTCTTGTCCTCGGTTGCCGTAGCAGTGTTGTCGCCAGCAGTTCAGCCTGCTCAGCAGGATAGGTGCGAATAATCGATTTTATTCAGGAAATAAATAAGTATAAACATCTCAGATCGAACGGAAAGCGAGCTGACGGCCTGAATACTCGAGAAGAAGCCAAGGTCAACTAAATATCATTCGAACGAAAGTAACAATATATATTCTTGCACAGAATATATGCTGAACAGGATAATGGTAGCCATATTTACTTCTCCGTCGAGATAAGGCAAGCGGTAAGGGTTCCTATAGCGCCCGGGGCTAAACGAGTATCGTGCCCCCCAGCATGACACGCAATCTGAACGCATCAAAATGCCCCCCCCCCCCCCTTCCCAGATGGTTCCAGCTGACGCGCTCATACGCGCGTCTTTCTCATCACACTGCCTACTGCGGAAGCACACAAATGCAATTTTACACGAGCATAAATGGAACTTCGCCCCTATCACTATTGGGGAGCCCAGAAGATATCGTTCCAAAAGCAACCTAATATTAAGAAAGTGATTTTTTTTTCGACTGTTCAACAGTTTCACTGTTTCATTCAAAAATTATTTCTCTCCTTTGCAATAATTTGCACCCCAGAAAATCTTCCCCTTCATGCTAAGCCACTAGTCGTAGGACTTTCTTTAAAGCCAAATAAAATGTGGTCCCTTATTCCGTGTTGCCTCCTGATATGCTGAACCGAATTCCACTCCATTGGTGCTGACATTTACTCCCCTGTTGGTATAAGGAGAGCCTTTAGTCAAATATTTTCTTGTCCTCAGTTTGCTTTAGAGCTAAGTCACTTAGCCTGGTAGAGCAAAAGGATGCTGCTTCCTTATGGTAGCAGGAATATCAAAGGAAATATACAAATTTCAAATGTTTTGCTTGCAAGAGCCAGACCAACACAACCTACTATTATGAATAATTTACTCGGAGGTACCCTTTAACATGTCAGATTTCTGTACCATCATTTCAAAACAACTCAGCTCGGATTCAATGGCATGATGCACACATTATTCTAAAATTGGTAAAGCACACATTATGTAATAAAAGCCCTAGAACCATTGTAAGTGTTGTAACCATGTTGAGTGTAAAGGACAAATTAGAAAAATTTGTACCATACATGGGCACTACAGTCGTCCGAGAGATTGAGGTAGAGGATTACCTTTGTTAGGGATCCCCTGCTGGTGCTGACGATCGAGGGGGCTCCACACACCATGAAGGTGCAGAAAAGGTGAAAAAAACAAGGTGACATCAAAAAGTGCTTGTAAAAATAAACTGAGCTAAGCTGAAAGCAGGAGCTGATAGAAGCTGAGACACAAATCAATGTGGCATCTCCAAAAAGCAGGAACGGTGCACGCTGTTGTAGGTTTACAACCTTCAGGAGGTTCTACGAATGTTCTCTGGATATTCCAAATAACGAGTCCCAGGAAGCTATGCAGCAGATGGATGACAGGCTTCTGCAAAAGGCTATGCATACTGGGCATGACTCCTCAATGAATATAATATTGATAAGGCACATTTGCTTGGATAAAGTGTGCTTGTAACTGCATCAATGAAGGGAATATGTTGCTTATTCGATATTGTGAACAAGGCAAAACATTGCAAATGTTTGTTATATTCTTCCACATATGCAGAAACATCAGATTTTTTATAGCAACTTTATTGCAAAACAAATTCGAATAATTTCTTTAGATGGCAAATCTAATTCAAATTATTTCTTTCAGAACGTGAATCAAATTTGGATAATTTCGGATACCTCATAGTGAAATATTTTGTGGGGTTTTGTTCATTCGATGATGTTCTGCTCAAAAAGCGCTAGCCTTTCCACCTAGAATAACATAGCGTGACAGAAGTTTATCTCTGTGTTGGTAATGGTTTAATGCATTAGTGAGATGAACTCCACTGAGACTTAGTCAACATGGTCCATGCAGCCTGCTTTGTGTGCATCTCATTGCTTGCATTGTGTGCATTTCATTGTGTGTGCTCATTTATATGCTAACATTGCAAATTTTCTGTACTTTTTCTTTTTAGAAGCTGCACATATTTCCACCTGTTAGTGAACATAACATAACAAAGTTGGGAGTACATTTACTGCAATAAGCAGTTCCTAGATTACAGTGTTGACCATAAACTAAAAAATGTGGTATACTTTAGAAACAGAAAATTGTGATCATTGTAAAGTGTGCTTCACCTAAATCATGCGTGTAATCATGTGAAGCTGACTTGCAGAATGAAAACACACACAAAAAATGGTAGTATCTTGAAGTGGGCTTCACGTAAATCTTATATGTAATGAGACAAAGCCCACTTGCAGAATGGTCACAGCCAAATCTCATTTCATTACTGTTAAAAAAATATTCGAAATTTTCGGATACTGAAAAGAGGTTGTGAATAGTATGAAATATTCAATTTGTATTCAAAATATTGAATATTCACACAGTTGTAATTTTCTATTCCCGAGCTGACAAAATGTCAGGGGAGGTGATTACGAGTGCTTCAATCTAGACAAAACAACAATGATCTGGTATCACGTCTCCCTGGCTCTTTGTTCACATGAATAAAATATTCTCATCTCAATGTCTCCCAGTTTGTCAACATGGTGCCATGACCAGGATCGGCAAAGAGAACCTTCAGAAGCACAACGCAAGCACATCGCAACCAGATGTTTGTCCATCTCTAAGGTGGACCTGCATTTCACCTTCAGCAATACGTCCTCAATCATGGCTGAAGATGGGGAGACAACTCTGAGACAAGTTGTGAGATATATTTGTTTGTAGCACAATGGGACACTATAGTAGAACAACAGAAAGTTCTCAGGATGCAAATCTCAAACCTCATTCGAGAAACTGAATGGACCACATAAAGGGGAGTTGGTGAGAGAGTTGTAGGGCCAACATCACCAGTTTATCACTTCTAAAACAGAAGATGCAAAAGAGGGCATGTATACAAGGGCAAGGGGCAAAGAGAACATTCAGTGCTCCACAAGAGGAAGAAGAAAAATTGCTAAAGTCTGAAATAACAAAATTTAATGTAAACATATTTTGGAATAAGTTCAAGACAACATTTCACGACAGACAAGACACTCTGTAGAAGAGAATACCCCACAGCCTGATAATGACACAGTAGCTATACCTGATAACGATGTCAAATATCATATCAGTGATCATGAGCACACCACGCTGTGACTGGCTGAACACCCCAATGCTGGTAAAATGGAGCGGTGGCAGCTTGTTCCCACAGTAAGGAAACCCACCGGGGAAGAGATCCTCACTGCATGGTAGATTCCAAAACCTAAGCAAGCATTCTTGATTTTTGTGCAGCATTCACTGATAGTGACAAATATATACAGCAAACAATGCAGGAAGCCTGGCTGGTTCAGAAGCAGCCCTGAGATATAGTATTGGAGACACAGACAACATCATAGCATGCCTGCCTCATGCCTGTGTACTTTTCAGGAATAGCAATGAGGACACAGCCAGCAGGTGACACACAAACATTAACACACATACACGAAAAAACACGCACCAAGATTAGGAAAAGCAAGCATGTTACACTGAATGTGAAAGACAGTGATAAGTATTCCGTAGGTAACATTGGCCCTGAAGAAGAAAAAAAAAAGAAAGCAGGAAAGCAGGAACTGGGTTGGCAATGGAAGAAAGAAGGCAAGACATGTCCTTTAGTATCAACATGAGGACAACAGAAGTAATGCAAAAGATGCTATTCTATGTGTTCCAAAAATGACACTATTATATGAACTCAAGTCCCGAAACACAGACATCTCGAAAAACAGAAGAAGAAAGAGCCCTGAAACAAAGCTTGAAACTGTTTGGTAGAGGCTGGTTGCACCATGATTGGATATTTCCTGCTTAGGCTCAGCGAAATGTAAGCCATGAACTACAAGTGTTTTACTACATCACTCAAACAGAGAAGATATGACAACAAATCTAAACGGATGACATACGATAGCGTGCTACAAAAATCTGTAGTTGTTTGTGCCAAACAGTATGAATAATTCACACATTCGTTCCATAGAATAAATAAATAAATGTTCGCTTGAACAAAACACAGTTGAATCCAGAACAAGTGATGCAGACTGCAGAGCCCGTGGCTGGGTAGTTCAGAGCATGGTTCAGAGTGAAATGGGAAGGAAAGAAAAATGCAAACTTAAAACGAAGGAGCAACACGTACTGCTCCTCAAAGACAGCAGCAGTGGTGCTTTTGTCTGTTGCACAGAGCCAATTGCTGCAGGTAGCCAGGATGTTATCACATACATGCACATACAGAACACAATCTGGGGAAACTATGCTATGGCTATGGCACTCCCTGCCTGGCATGAAAATCAGACTGCACAGTAGATGGAGTAAAGTAGACTGTGTGTGAGCAACTGTGGTACCGAAAATTTGTTACTATGATCAAAGACGTTGGATACGTTTGTCACCGAACAGAAAACCGTTACAGGAATTTCCAAGAATGTGGAGGGCTTAGCGAAAATTTTGTTGGTGCACTATTCACACATCATATATGTATATACACTAAATAATGGAATAAATTTACAAGCCTAAGAAATTTTAATTTCTGTGCAGACCTGCTTCTGTAGAGACGAAGACTTCATTAAACCAAAGACCAGCACACTTAGTGCCCATGATAGAGACAAAGGAAGAGGATAGCGGAGGCTTCTGGTAAGAGAGAAGACAGATTTCCCGCGTTGGAAGGGCTGCTTGAGGGACAAAACCTGCAAGTGGAAATATTTTTACATCAGCATCACATATATAGAATGGTCATGCATGCCAGTCAGTATTGGGTACATGCAGTATTTGCTGGAAGCAATTTTGCCCTTGGCCTAACTACATTTAATTTGATTGTTCAGCATGAAATCAAAACAAGGCAGAAGACAAAACACATTTGCACAGTGCAGCACAGTATTATGAGAAGATTCGTTTCATGTATGATTGAATTTGAAAGTAAAAAAACAAAAAGAAAAGTTACTACCTGTTACTGTAAAACACCACAGTGTGCTGTACTGTGCTGAGCAAAAGTCAGAGCAAATGAGCAGAGCTTTTCTGGCCATAAATGTGCCTAACGTCAAGTGCCACCAGTATTCTTGATGAAGGTAGGAATACATGTACAGTACCCTGGCAGAAGGATAGAAATAACGAGAGGAAGTAAAGACATGCATGGAGAGTGATTGCTTTCACTTAACTTGGCAAGTATTGTAATGATGAAAGAAGGAAGTCACTGAAAAGGATAGCAGGCTGTAAGACTGGGTACTTGAGGCTTTGTATGTATTTGTCCTTTCTATGAGTCATCAGAACATAAATTGTCATCAAGTATTGCAATTTCTGTTCTTTCTATTCTTGAGAAAAAAAAAGAAAGAAAAAGAAAAGGTTATGACAGCACTGGATGAAGACGATGATATTAATGTAGAAAAAACAGATTGGAGACTGTTTCGAGCTTCATTCAGAAGATGGTCTCAAGCACTGCTCATCAACTTTCATCTCCACAGGGTGCAGAGGGAGAGAGAAAAATCTATATGATGTCTCCTTCATATAAGACACATTTCAAGCATTGCGCATGGTTAACAGTTGTATGTCAACAAACATGTAAAAAAAAATGTATGTCGAAAAAACAAAATTGTCAAAAATTTATTTTACCAGAGGTTTTTGAAATGTGAAGTGGAGAATTTAGAGCAAAAAATGAAACACAGAGCGCAAGATATGATGCACGTGCAGAAGGTGGATAACATTGAGTAGATTGTACGTTGGCAAGAGTAAAATGATGTGTGTGCTGGGGTAGTGTAGTTACGGCTAGTGAATGACAGATGTCTTTGTTAGTGCGCTGTGTTCACAATTGATTGGAATCGTCAAGTTCTTCAAGCGAAGTGCGAATATGCAAATTTTCACAAACAATGTTATTTAAGGTAAGGAAAGATTTGGGAAAGAGGACAGAACAGGCCTCAGAGAGAGAGAGTATGTATGAGTATGCCTTATGTTTGCAGAAGAATACTTCCTTTACTGACACGTGTTACAGATACATGTTCTTCATTGCTGGATGTTATACTGACAAATGCTACTACAGATGTTAAGTTAACTGGCACAATAGTTACTGACATTAGCAACCACTTACCAGTGTCTCTGTTATGCGCAGCAAAAGTTGATCGAAGTAAGAGAGAAAAGAGCATAACCTCGCAACCAATTACAGGTCTTTCCTTTCTCTTGATCTATTTCGTACAAAATCAGCTTGGTAAACTGGAGTGCAGTGCTTCATGAAAATGACGTAAATCTTTGTTACTCAGTATCGAGTGTCAATTTTATAAGAATTTGTCAAAGACATTTCCCCTTTATACACATGTATAAAAAATTACGAAGCCCAGACAACTCCAGACCTTCGAAAGCATATACGTGTTATTAATTGATTGATTGTTTGGAGAATTCTTGAAAACACTGGAAGATAAAACATTAGATACTTAAGAGTTTAAGAAATAAATTAACGCTGCACAAGGTGAAGTTAGATTACTACTCCTCACTTTATAGTGAAACCTCAAAAAGAAGTGACTTAATGTGGAAAAATCTCAATAACCTCCTAAATTACAAGCCATGTCAACAGTCGGTTGATGGTGTAGAGGAAGACCCGCTGGGACATTCCATCAATGGTATTGAGACTGACAGGGTTGTCATTACCGGAGAAGCTTTCAGAAACACATTTAAGGATTTTTTTTGTTACCATAGTCACCTTCAGTTCAATATCTGCCGGACATGACTACTTGCGAAATCGTGTCCAAGGATCAGCATTTTTATATAGTAGCTACAACCTACTTACGAGGGTGGTTCCATAAGTTTCCAGCCCGAGGTAGAAAATGCGCGCGAATTTGAAAATGCGATCAAGGAGGCGTGGCCCCATCTGTTGGAGGGTCGGAGCACCACCCTCAACCCTATCCATGCTTTTGTCGGTTGGAGAGCGGCATTTCAAACAGCCAAGGTGCACGCTTCAGTTAAAATGGAAAAAAAATCGAGTACCGCGCTGTGATAAAATTCTTGACAAAAGAGGGACTTTTTCCTAAAGAAATGAAAGCGCAACTGAACAACGTGTACAGGGAAGACTCTCCGTCGTACACAACGGTAAAAGACTGGGCTAAGCAGTTTCGACTGGGGCGAGAGTCCACTGAAGATGATCCACGCGATGGTCGTCCAGTGGAAGTGGTGACACAAGAAAATTTGTCGAGGAGGAAGTGCTGAGCGACAGGCGTCTGAAGGTGAAGGAAATCTCAGAAAGGCTGGGGCTTTCCAAAACAACCGTTTTTCGCATCATTGGCAAGGGCCTTCACATGAAAAAGGTCAGTGCAAAATGGGTGCCACGACTTCTCTCGTCAGTTCAAAAGCAACAGCGCGTCGTGTGTGCCAAATAGTTTTTGGAGCTCTGTCATGAGAACGAGAACGAAGAAGAAATATTGAAGTCAATTGTCACAAGGGATGAGACTATGGTGCTCTACTATGGTCCCCTTTCGAAAAAGGAGTCGATGCAATGGCGCAAACCAGCAGAAGCACCCCCAAGAAAAGCCAAGGTCACATAATCCGCAAAGAAGATCATGGCAACAATATTTTGGGATTGTCACGGGATCCTCCTCATCGACTTCAAAGAGAGGAACACCACAGTGAATGCGACTTATTATGCTTCACTCCTGCACCGACTGCGAGACACCATCAAGGAAAAGAAGCGCGGCAGGTTGAGTCGAGGTGTCCGGTTGCTCCAGGACAATGCCCCTGTCCACATGGCTTCTGTTGCCAAGGCTGCACTGAAGGAGTGCGCCTTCGAAGAAATCCACCACCCACCCTACAGTCCAGACTTGGCACAGAGTGACTGTTCTCAAACTTGAAGAAGGATCTCAGAGGACGGAGATTTCAAAACAATAGTGAGGTCCAAGAGGCAGTTTTCCAGCATCTTGCGGACAAAACTTCGGACTATTTTTTCGAGGGTATAAGAATGCTGGTTGAAAGATGTCAAAAGTGCATCGAAGTTAAGGGTGACTATGTTGAAAAGTGATACGCTTGTTTCGTCTCTATGACTATTAAATGTTGGTCGGGCCAGAAATTTATGGAACCACCCTCGTACTCCTTGAAAATTCAAAAAGCTGCAATATCTACGGGCTACAGATGACACAAATTAAATATGTATGCTATAGACATGATTGCTCCTGCTCCTCTAGTAGACATTTAGAATTCATCCCTCCAAACAGGAACTTTTCCCACAGAGTTCAAAAAACAAAGGTCTCAGTTATCCATAAAAGTGGGGATAAGGTGATAAAGATGACATATGAAATCACTGAATTGAATTCAGTCTATTGGCACCCAGAAATGCCTGTAGAGGGCGTTACATGGGTGGAGTGAGGAAAATGGTTAAAAATTGGGCTGTTCGGTGTAGCAATGTAGCCGTGCCTTTGTGTTGTGTAGTCTTTCGACTTGCTCCCCGGAACGGGGGTTTTTATTGCTATTCAATTCAATGAGTGTTTTAGGAAAAAAATGAATTTGCGAAAGAAGACTTGCTGCACTTATGATGAGCTACTTTAATTTGTGATCAATGCAGGGTGAAATCCGATTAGATGAATTCATGTAGTATAATACGATGGCAGGAGTGTCGTAGAACTTGTGAAAGAGTGATAATCTGGAGATCCTTCCACGTACAGATAGACCTTCTAGGTCAATTGTTTGCTTTAGAGAAGAGATGCTAGCATATGGCGAGTAGTTGTTAGTGATGAATCTGGCAGCACGGATTTGGATGGCTTCAAGTTGATTGGTAAGAATGTTCGTTGGGGGTCCCACTCAGCTGAAGCGTATCCCAACTGGGGCGGACTAATGTTAGGAAGCTATACGCGTAACGTTAGGAGGAGTGGGGGAAGAGATGGCATTTTAAATACGCTAGAGTGCGATTGGCTTTGCTTGCTATGTAATCTACATGGGTTGAACATCAGAGGTTATGATTAAGGTGAACGCTGAGATACGCCGAGATATTTCTACGACGTGGAGGGTGGTATAACACTTCTACATAATGTGTACAAATGGGTCGCTACTGGCTGTTTTCTGCAAGATGGTACGTAGCAGAACTTGTCGGTATTAACTGACACTTGCAAATTACTACATCAGTTTTCGATTAACGTAACATCGTTCTGGAGGATTATTTGGTGTTCAGGGGCGAAGCTTGGCAGCATAATACGGAGTCGTCCGTGAAAAGACTTATGGATGACCGAATACCCTGAGGCAAATCATTAATGAACAATAGAAAAGGTCCCAGTACAGTACCTCGTCGAACACTGGACATTACAGGATGGAACTCTGAGTAGACTCCGTACAAATACAAACTTGGAGCTGGGGTGAGTTTAGGAAGGCGGAGATCCATGCTAATGACAGAGTCAATGTTCAGGTGGTGCAGTTTATATATTAGCTTACCGTATGGAACGTGATCTAATGCCCAGGAGAAGTCGATACATATTACAGCTGTTAGGAAATCCTTCTCGACATTAGCATGAATGTCATGGGTTAAGGAGATGAGTTTCGTCTCACATGAAAAGCGTTTGCGAAAGTCATGTTGACAAGGGGAAATTATGGAATTGGTATCAAGAAAGGTCATTTGATTAGAGAAAATAATGTGTTCCATAATTTTTGAGGGAATGCTTGTTAGTGATATGGGACAGTAATTGCTAGCGCTGTGCCTGTCAGGTTTCTTGTGCATTGGAATGATTTTGCTGAGGCGCTAAGCTTCAGTCACGTTTGCGATGTTTAAGGACTGCTGGAGGATAACTGCGAGATAAGATGCCAAAATGAGCGTCATACCCTTTACGATTTTGGAATTTATAGTATCGAAGCGGCATGAAAAAAAGCTTGGGAGCAAGTCGATTAGTTTTGAAATGCCGCTTTCAGATATTTCAACGAAATTCATAGAGGGACATCCGACATTTTAGTATTCCAGTATGTTGCTTAGGTCCTCAACTAACGCAAAAGTCTGGCTAAGTACTTCTGGGCATTCTTCAGGTGGAACGAGTTCCCTGTTACTGACAAGTTATAATTCCCAGAGTTCGATGGATGTATGGTAGACCAAAATTATTTAGGTACTTTTAGGAGAAGACTGGGTAGATTATATAAAAAAACGTTCTTTCAGCTTTCTTTATTCCTTTTTTGTAGGTCAAAGCACAGCACAGTACAGTGCCCACAACTCAACAATGTTCCAATCTTTAGTGCATATGAATAATTTCTTTTTCTTGTTCATTAACGACTTAATGGCTTTGCCGTACCATGTTGCATGGGAAGAAGTAAAGATGCTTAAAGAAGGTACATATTTCTGGACAAGGTTGGAGAGTAGCGATTTAAAAGAAAGCCAGTTTTCATCCGCAAAATGGGATGATAAGTTCGATAAAAATGACTCGAGTAATGATGAGAGGGCACGATTTATGGTCGTGAAATTTGCACTGTCGTATACCTTCGTGTTTTTTTTAACAGTGTCATGTTTTGTAATCCAACTACGTGTAAATGTGTGAACTCGAGCGCTTCGACCCAAAGACAAAACAAAAAGCACGGCGCCAATCCGCTACGTGATTCAGACGAGGCCAGAGGCCCCAACCCCTGACCGATATTTATGTAAGCCAATACCGTGTCCAAGAGGAGAGGCAATCGGCAAATAAAGATGCGCACGAGCAGTCGTGCATTTTCGATCTAGACAAACGAGAGAGAAATTGTCTACATACATAAACTAAAGTGGATAACGATATGGTGACTTATTCCTGCATATATGTGAGACAATAAGGTATATCAGGAGCAGATGACAAAAGCAAGACCTTGTATGTTTATGGCATTCTCTGTTACACGTGTGGGTGCAGATACAATTTGGTGAAGGTGAAAATATAAACACAGGTTAAGAAAATCTCTAGCAATGGTAGAACCATCGGGTAGTACAGATGGTACGTTCTAATCGACACCGGTGATGTTGAAGTTTCCCGCAAGTATAATGCTATCGTTAGGCAACCGAACGTTAATATCACACATTACAGTAGCAACTCTTGTGCAATGTCACTAACATAATCTGGCAGTCGATAACACATACCCAATAAAAAGAGAGAACAGCCACATTGTATAGAAACCCAAACAATTTCAAGAACAGAATCCGGTACAAATGGACAACAAGATTTTTTTTTTTTTTTACATTTTTACACCGATAAGGACACCCCCGCCTCTTCTTGGCGCTCTGCCCTTATGAGAGTAAGTGAAGTTTGTGACAGTAGGTATGGTATCGGAATTCAACTGCGTTTCTGTCAGTACAAAAACATCACATTTAGATGAGGAGTCAAGATAACAGAGATGGTCCTATTTATTCCTTACACTTCGAACATTTGTGTAAGGTACAGAGGGAAGAGGGGGCGCGGGCGTGGGACATGTACTAGGAACAGCTAGCAATTTACTAAAACATTAAATGAGCTTCGAGTGTTGGGAATGATATATACATCTTTTTGGAATCATCACATCATATACATGGAATTTATGGAATCTTGCCTTAGAAGGCTTCGATTGTACCTTGGCAAATCCTACAAGGCACTTTCATGCGGTACGAACTTCAAGTGTCTAATCTGCACTTACGGAGTACGGACTATTTTTAAACAAGTACCCATGATGCAGGATCTCCTCTTTTTTCCTGAACGACAAAAATTTCACTATGATTGGGCGCATCCTACCAGAATGATAGCTGCCTAGTCGGTGGGCGTCTTCCGGTCTGATAACCTTGCCAAGCTTCTCATTGCATAGTCTGGTAATACGTGTTTCGGATAGTGCACAGCGTTCGTTAGAGTAGTCATCAATCCCGTAAAAGACCACGCTGGACCATCGCATTCTATCTTCCAAATCGTCAGTCTGCTGCCTGAGAAGATCAACTTTCGAACGGATTGTTTCAGAGGCTTTCTCAAGTCTGATGACTGACTCTTCAAACTTTCCAAATAATGCCAGACTTCCTTCAACAGACTGAACCTTGGTAGATAGAATGGCTACTTTATTCTCGGTTGCTTTCAGATCACTATTGATGTCTTTTATGTCATTCAATATTGATGATTGGCCAGCCTCGAGGCGCACTAGGGACGCCATAAGCCGAGTAATCTGCTCATCAGTGAAACAACCTGGGTTTGGTTCAATGTCGCCTGATTGGAGCAGCAACAACTTTGCAAAGTCAAACATATCACAAATACTGCATGTAGCACTGTGGCAGCAACACCAGAAAAGGACCGTCTGGTGTTGTACAGCAACAAAAATACAGTTTACCAACCTGTACGTAGATCAGTGGAACATTAGAAATCTTCATTATGGTGCGGCGGCCTATCCCACTACTCTATGCGTCAAAATTCGCGGGCTTAGCAACGAAGAGTGACGCTACTGTAGATGACGTAGAATCCCATGTGGTTTGCATATATAAAGCGGGAAACAGGATCCACGACTCATGCCCAGCCAACATAGAAGATGCCTATTCAACTGGTAGCAGAAAAAGTTCTTGTGCAGCTGGTAGTGACAAGCTGACTTGAGCATGGTAGAACGGTAAGACCTGTACATAGACCAGTGGAAGATTAGAAGTCTTCATTATGGTGCCGCGGCCTGGCGAAAATTATAGACGAATATCAATTGTTCCTGTATTTTCAAAAGGTCTTGAGAGGCTTATTCACACCAGACTGCAGAAATTTTTAGATAAACATCAAATAGTAACTAACCAGCAGTTTGGCCTTCAAAAGAATAAGTCTACAGAGACAGCTCTATCAAGACTGAACGAAATTACAAAGCATTATATTAAAAAAAAGTGCCTAACATCAGCAAACTACATAGATAACCACAAAGAATGATAGCTTAAACTATCAAATATTGACCAACAAATTAGAATGGTATGGAATTTGCAGAGATGCACTAGACCTAATGGGACTTATTTATCATTCACAGAGCAAGCTGTCGTTATAGATAATGTTACATCTGATTTTGCCTGTGTGGAACCAGGTGTTCCCCAGGGCAGTATTTCAGGATCTTTACTTTTCAACTTGAACATAATTGACATCGTAAATATTTCTCCAATAGAATCTAGCACACTAAAATTAAACTTTATCATATATGCAGATGACACTACACAACTTTTATCTGGGCCATCAGATATAGAGCTTCAGAGACTGCCAAACCACACTCTTTTAAAAAGCTTAAAAATGTGGTCAGCTTGTAACTGCTTAAGGCTTAATTTTAAGAAAACGACACAATGTTGTTTCATCCTAGAAATAAGTATATAAGTCAAAATAATGCTAAACTTTATAATGACGGCCATGATCTCGAGGCTGTATGTTCTTTTAGGACAATGGGTGCTATATCGTCAGAACAGTTACAACAGAATTTGCACTGCAGTTTTATTGCCAGAAAATTAGCAATTTGTTTTAAATTACGTGTCAGTGCCACGAAGCAACTGTGGCTACGAGCGGCATACAGACGTGGACAGATGGAGAGAGGACAGCAGGAAGGAGTGGGGGACAGGGGGGGTTAGTATGCGTCCTGGGCCGACTTCAGGGGGAACTGTGCCGACGTTCGTCTGGAAAGTCTTCGGAAAACCCAGGGAAAACCTCAGAGAGCACAGCCGGTGACAGGATTCGAACCGTGTGTCACCTCCCAGTCTCAGCGTAGAAAGCGATCATCCTAACCACTGTACCACGGCAGCTGGTAAAAATTAGCAATGGTGACTGGAATGCTATGTAGACATCATTATCTGCTGCCAGAAAATATAAAGCTGCAAATATATAATTACCTGTTTGTTTCTAGATATAGTTACTGTTTTATGGTGTTGGGTATTACGACTGCCAGAAACAAAAATACTATCTGTCCTGTAAAGAAGAGCCTTGAAATGTATTCCTGGCTCGCGTTCTCTTATGCATTCAAGAGACCTTTTAAGTGTTATAACATTATGCCAATTTCATAGTTCTTTTAATTATAAAATGGCATTAACGTATTGACTAAGTGTTCGTAGTAATCGTGCAGATTTCTTTGATTTGTGCAACCTTCGGAAATGTTCCTGTTCCTATCAGCTTTGAGCTGTGCAATTTGATGTACGGTCACTACAGTACATGTCGGCATTTTTGTTTAATCAGTTGATAGGTGCGTCAGTAGACTCTTTCTTGTTTTCTAAACGGGAATTGTGCCATTTCTTACAGAAAATATTTGGATAAGGGGACAGAACTGGTTCGAGAGACATATAGGGGCTCGCTTTATGTTGCCAAAAGAGTACGTATTTGCAACGTCCTTGCCAAATTTGTCAGGACGAATTTGCACGTCAAGAGAGAAAGGGAAACAATATGCAATAAGGAGTAGGGCTTGCCTTATGTTGATACAGGAACAAAATTTGTGTATCATTGATCGAACTTAGATGAGCATACAAAGAGACAAAGTAGAAGAATATATGGGAAGTTTGTTACCTTGTTTACCCACCAGATGAAATATAACAAAGAAAAGAAAAAAAGAAATGACTGAATAAATGAAAAATTAATGCACAAAGAAAATCAAAGTTAAAGTCTGGTCAACTTATAAACCTGAACCAAGTTGACCAGCGAGTTACCTGTGGCCCAACATCATCTGGGCTGGTGATAACTATGACAAGTGGTGATGATATAAAAAGGTCTTAGAGCAGAAACCACCTGAAATGACAGGAGGGATGATAGTTAGACTACGCCCCATCACGAATGCACAACAAAAATGAGAGCTGAATGATGGGCAAAAGTCTAGGGAGGAGGTGCGGTTGTCCTGGCCCTCACCTCCTTGATGCTAGATCATGAGTGTAGCATACTGTCCATAAATGGACCCTATAACCACAAAGATCCACCCATGAGCTGAACTGTGTGGTCATGTTAGGGGAAGCCTACGGAAACACCGGGAAACCAGTCATTGAAGAGCAAGTGGCACATTGCATAAATATAAGACTGCTACAGAATTCTCCAGACACCAGCAGGCTGTGTCCACTTAGCTGTAGACTTGGTGTCTGAAAGGCTTAAAGTACAGACAGGTGACAGAGCCTAAAAAAAAAACAAAAAACACATACATACATACAACAACAAGAAAAAGAAAAGAAAAAAGAAACCATCTTGGATTTGCTCTTAAAGACAGGATCAGAGGAAGTACGAAAAGACATAAGAGGAGTTGACAATAAACACAACAAACACTGTCTGCGCCTGTGGCACTGCTCTGATAACATGTGCACATACGGTGAGTGGGCAGCCATGGGAGACGACCGACGCCTACTTCGATGGATCACACAGGGCTCGGAATGCTACGAATACCTCCACAGATTTTCGTCTGGGCATGATGGAGTATAGTAAAAGACACCACTGGTGCTGTCGTCTGCTACAGAATATCTTCTAACTGAGCTGCAGCATATTCCGCGTGGTTAGGAGAGGCTGAATAGGCGTGACTGACTAGCAGATGACACCACTGGTGCTGTCGTCTGCTACAGAATGTCTTCTCACTGAGCTGCAGGATATTCCACGTGGTTAGAAGAGTACGAAATGCATGACTCACATAGCAGATGACACCATTGGTCCTGTCGTCTGATACGGAATATCTAGTGACTAAGCTGCGGGATGTCTTTCCGTGCCCTTCAAACCGCAGGGAATACCCTGCGACTCAGTCACAAGATATTCCTTGGCAGACAACAGGACCACTGGTGTCGTCTGCAAAGAGCATCATGCCTGTTCACGCTCTGCTAACCGCATGGAATATCCTACAGATCAGTCACAAGATATTCCTTAGCAGACTACATGACCAATTGTCTCATCCGCTATATTTCTGCTCCAACACCTGGTATCTCGGTGCCGTGTGAATGCTCAACACAAGACACAGCAGAACTTGAGTGACATCAGCAGCTTTTTACTCCTCCTTACACTACGTGTCTGTAGAATATTCTGCGGGGATGTCCCTCGTGTGAACACATGGTTATAGTTATTAAAAACACCATGGACTAATTCAGATGGCACACATAATTCAGAGAGCATCTGGATTTTCTCAAGTGGCACGCGGATTAAATTGAATGACACTTGGGTTATTTCAGATGGCACTTGGACTAAAATGGACGGGAAAAACTGTAGTGCTCGGAATGGCTGGAATCCCTCCCCAGATTTTCATCTGAGCCTGATGAAAAGGATAAATGCAATTAATCGACCTTATTCGAGAAATAAATATGTGAAAGATTGGAGCACAGACGAGCAGACTGGTCCACGACCCACGGCTACTTCGATCGACCACTGCGAAATAACTACTGCTCGGAATGGTACGAATCCCTCCCAAGATGTTCCTTTGGACCCGATGAACAGGATAAATGCAATTAATGGACCTTATTCGAGAAATAAATATGTGAAAGATTGGAGCACAGACGAGCAGACTGGTCCACGACCCACGGCTACTTCGATCGACCACTGCGAAATAACTACTGCTCGGAATGGTACGAATCCCTCCCCAGATGTTCATTTGGACCCGATGAACAGGATAAATGCAATTAATCGACCTTATTCGAGAAATAAATATGTGAAAGATTGGAGCACAGACGAGCAGACTGGTCCACGACCCACGGCTACTTCGATCGACCACTGCGAAATAACTACTGCTCGGAATGGTACGAATCCCTCCCAAGATGTTCATTTGGACCCGATGAACAGGATAAATGCAATTAATCGACCTTATTCGAGAAATAAATATGTGAAAGATTGGAGCACAGACGAGCAGACTGGTCCACGACCCACGGCTACTTCGATCGACCACTGCGAAATAACTACTGCTCGGAATGGTACGAATCCCTCCCCAGATGTTCATTTGGACCCGATGAACAGGATAAATGCAATTAATCGACCTTATTCGAGAAATAAATATGTGAAAGATTGGAGCACAGACGAGCAGACTGGTCCACGACCCACGGCTACTTCGATCGACCACTGCGAAATAACTACTGCTCGGAATGGTACGAATCCCTCCCAAGATGTTCATTTGGACCCGATGAACAGGATAAATGCAATTAATCGACCTTATTCGAGAAATAAATATGTGAAAGATTGGAGCACAGACGAGCAGACTGGTCCACGACCCACGGCTACTTCGATCGACCACTGCGAAATAACTACTGCTCGGAATGGTACGAATCCCTCCCCAGATGTTCATTTGGACCCGATGAACAGGATAAATGCAATTAATCGACCTTATTCGAGAAATAAATATGTGAAAGATTGGAGCACAGACGAGCAGACTGGTCGCCGACCCACGGCTACTTCGATCGACCACTGCGAAATAACTACTGCTCGGAATGGTACGAATCCCTCCCAAGATGTTCATTTGGACCCGATGAACAGGATAAATGCAATTAATCGACCTTATTCGAGAAATAAATATGTGAAAGATTGGAGCACAGACGAGCAGACTGGTCGCCGACCCACGGCTACTTCGATCGACCACTGCGAAATAACTACTGCTCGGAATGGTACGAATCCCTCCCAGATGTTCATTTGGACCCGATGAACAGGATAAATGCAATTAATCGACCTTATTCGAGAAATAAATATGTGAAAGATTGGAGCACAGACGAGCAGACTGGTCGCCGACCCACGGCTACTTCGATCGACCACTGCGAAATAACTACTGCTCGGAATGGTACGAATCCCTCCCAAGATGTTCATTTGGACCCGATGAACAGGATAAATGCAATTAATCGACCTTATTCGAGAAATAAATATGTGAAAGATTGGAGCACAGACGAGCAGACTGGTCGCCGACCCACGGCTACTTCGATCGACCACTGCGAAATAACTACTGCTCGGAATGGTACGAATCCCTCCCAAGATGTTCATTTGGACCCGATGAACAGGATAAATGCAATTAATCGACCTTATTCGAGAAATAAATATGTGAAAGATTGGAGCACAGACGAGCAGACTGGTCCACGACCCACGGCTACTTCGATCGACCACTGCGAAATAACTACTGCTCGGAATGGTACGAATCCCTCCCAAGATGTTCATTTGGACCCGATGAACAGGATAAATGCAATTAATCGACCTTATTCGAGAAATAAATATGTGAAAGATTGGAGCACAGATGAGTAGACTGGTCGACGACCCACGGCTACTTAGATCGGTAACTGCGAAATAACTACTGCTCTGAATAGGCAAAAATGCTGCCCCAGAAGCTTAGGAAGCTTACTTGACGAGATGAACAAGGTAAGAACAAGTGACACACTTACCCTGTTTAATATTAAAACTGGGCTCACGTAAATCCAACAACAAGCGAGGCTTCTCAAACGGCACGGGGACAAAATAGCCAGTGATCCACTATATGCCAACGCTATCGGCACATAGCCTCGTTCCCAGGGTCGATCTAGACCTTCTCCTATCTTGAATATGTGACTCACTCGAGGCAAGGCGGGTCGTTTTTTTGAATAGATGCCGTAAGTTTTTTGTCTTTATTTGAAATAATTTAGCGTTTTTATTGAAAATAACTGCTTAATATCGATAGATTAGTCGTTCCTCTACCTGCTGCAACCGTTTTTCTTTCTTTATACACGATTAAACTATAGTTAACACGATTTTGCTGCATGTCGTCCCCAGCGACGGATTATTATGCTTTTGTCATTTTTCCTAGTGTAGTCCTCACATCATGGAACACACTGACGCCAAATATCAATTGATCAGTGCATTCCTCGTCTAAATACATCTACTTCTCTTCATATATCCGCTGTTTTATTACAGGATTCCCCCCTTACTTCACGTTTTCGGAAGGAGCACAGAATCCACGGCTACATTCGCAGAGTAAGTATAGCTATATTGTCTCTAAATACGTTACCCAGACCACTTCAGAAATTGAACTAATTTAATTTGACTAATGAACTACCTCACGCGACACACCTCCTGGCCGAAGCATTTCTTCGCATTTCAATGTAAAGCTCACAAGAGTGTTTTTTAATCCAGCCTTAATATAATTCTACTAAAGTAGTAGGCATTATGGTATATTCCAGATATCAGTTTCACCTCCTTTCCCCAATTTTTTTCATCACTCCACTCTCACACTTAACGGCACGACGCATCTCCTATCCACTTACCGATGATTCTTGCCAATCTTAGAAATTTTACTCCCCCACCCAGACTAAATATATTTGTATTGTCTGTAAATAGAAATCATGCCCTGCTCTAGAAATGAATTTCATGTCATTTGTTCAATTCTTTATTTCCAGAAATTGCATGGTTTGTCCTACATTCCATCCAAGCCGTCGGCAGAAATTATTGCATGTTTTAAAAATATTTCTTCACTGCTCAGACTAAACATATATAGAGCCTGCAACTAGAAATCAAGCTGTGCTCTAGAAATGCATTTAATGCCATTTGGTCAATTTCTTATGTGCAGAAATGACACGTTTGATCCTGCACTCCACCTCCCAAGTTGTCATCGGAATGTTTTGCGTATGTTAAAAATATTCCACCCGCACTCAGACTAACCATATTTATATAATATAGCGTACAACTAATCATCATGCCTTCCCCTAGAAATGAATTTCATTTCATTCACTTCATTTTTTATTCACATAATGACCACATTTTGAAAACACTGCGCGCGTCTGCAGAAGTTTGCGAAGTTTCTTTCCATTTCTCCCCACTGATATTCAATAGTCAATTCAATCAAGTTCCATATCCTTATTATAAGCAGACATTCTGAAGCATTCTAGAAGCAAATTTCATGTCATATGTTCATTGCTTTACCACTCAACTTGCACATTCCAGGGCACGACCTCCGAACCACCTGTTGATATTTCTTTCCAAATTTAAAAATATTTTGACCTCACACACATTCAAGGTAAGTTCATAATCTATAAATAGACATTCTGATGCATTCCAGAGATCAATTTCACCTTATTTCCCAATTCCTTTCGTCACTCACCCCACAAATTTCGCTGCATGGCTCATTTTCGAAGCGCTTGCCCATTTCCTTGAAATGTTAAAAATATCTCTACCTCACTCAGGCTCAAGAAAAGTTCACGTTTTGGTAAGTAGAAACCCTGAATCCAGAAATGAATTTCACCTTACTCACTCCATTTTTTGTTCACATAATGGACACATTTTGGAAATACTGCTCCTGTCCTAAGCAGTCTTACATGCGAAATTTGTACTAAAAATATTTCAACCCCACTCAGGCCAAGGTAAGTGCATATCCCATAAGATATCCTCAAGCACTCGAGAAACAGGTTTCTTGTCAGTCACTCAATTATTTCACCACTCAACTTGCACGTTCCAGGGCGTATCATCTCTCCGAACCACCTGCCGATGTTTCTTTCCAATGTTCAAAATATTTTTACCTCACACACATTCAAGGTAAGTTCATACTCTATACATGGGTTGCACGTGACGTCACACCATAGCTTTCCTAGTGCGTTTTCCCTCTTTCTTTAGGGCCGGCGCACTCCGCCTATACGCGTGCTTCTTTTCCCTCTTTCTTTAGGGCCGGTGCAACCCATCTATAAATATACACATTCTAAACCCTTCCAGAAATCAATTTCACCTTACTTCCCACTGCTTTATTCACTCACCTCATGCATTTTGCTGCACGTCCCATTTTTGAAGCACTTGCCTAAGTTTCTTTCCAATCTTAAAAATTTCTCTACCCCACTGTGATTCAGTTGAAGTCTCTATCCTTCCTATCCTTCAAATACGCACTCTCTAGTTTTCCAGAAACCAATTTCACCTCATTTACTCAATGCTTTCCACACACACCACTGACATTTTGCTGAATGCCCCATCTCCGAGGCACTTGCCGACATTTCTCTCATATGTTAAAAATATTTCCAACCCAACTGGATGCAGTTTAGGTCCATATCCTATAAATAGACACTCTGTAGTTTTCCAGAAACCAATTTCACCTCATTTGCTCAACGCTTTCCCCACCTACCTCTTACATTTCGCTGCAGTACGCATCTCTGAGGCACTTGCGGACATTTCTTTCATATGTTAAAAATATTTCCAACCCAACTGGATGCAGTTTACGTCCATATCCTATAAATAGACACTCTGTAGTTTTCCAGAAACCAATTTCACCTCATTTGCTCAATGCTTTCCCTACCAAACTCTTACATTTCGATGAAAGGCCCATCTCCGAGGCGCTTGCCGACATTTCTCTCATATGTTAAAAATATTTCCACCTCAACTGGATGCAGTTTAGGTCCATATCCTCTTAGTAGACACTCTCTAGTTTTCCAGAAACCAATTTCACCTCATTTGCTCAAGGCTTTCCCCACCAAACTCTTACATTTCGCTGAATGCCCCATCTCCGAGGCACTTTCCGACATTTCTCTCATATGTTAAAAATATTTCCACCCCAACTGGATGCAGTTTAGGTCCATATCCTATAAGTAGACACTCTGTAGTTTTCCAGAAACCAATTTCACCTCATTTGCTCAATGCTTTCCCTACCAAACTCTTACATTTCGATGAAAGGCCCATCTCCGAGGCGCTTGCCGACATTTCTCTCATATGTTAAAAATATTTCCAACCCAACTGGATGCAGTTTAGGTCCATATCCTCTTAGTAGACACTCTCTAGTTTTCCAGAAACCAATTTCACCTCATTTGCTCAAGGCTTTCCCCACCAAACTCTTACATTTCGCTGAATGCCCCATCTCCGAGGCACTTGCCGACATTTCTCTCATATGTTAAAAATATTTCCAACCCAACTGGATGCAGTTTAGGTCCATATCCTATAAATAGACACTCTGTAGTTTTCCAGAAACCAATTTCACCTCATTTGCTCAAGGCTTTCCCCACCAAACTCTTACATTTCGCTGAATGCCCCATCTCCGAGGCACTTGCGGACATTTCTCTCATATGTTAAAAATATTTCCAACCCAACTGGATGCAGTTTAGGTCCATATCCTATAAATAGACACTCTCTAGTTTTCCAGAAACCAATTTCACCTCATTTGCTCAAGGCTTTCCCCACCAAACTCTTACATTTCGATGAAAGGCCCATCTCCGAGGCGCTTGCGGACATTTCTCTCATATGTTAAAAATATTTCCACCTCAACTGGATGCAGTTTAGGTCCATATCCTATAAATAGACACTCTGTAGTTTTCCAGAAACCAATTTCACCTCATTTGCTCAATGCTTTCCCTACCAAACTCTTACATTTCGATGAAAGGCCCATCTCCGAGGCGCTTGCGGACATTTCTCTCATATGTTAAAAATATTTCCACCTCAACTGGATGCAGTTTAGGTCCATATCCTATAAGTAGACACTCTGTAGTTTTCCAGAAACCAATTTCACCTCATTTGCTCAATGCTTTCCCTACCAAACTCTTACATTTCGATGAAAGGCCCATCTCCGAGGCGCTTGCCGACATTTCTCTCATATGTTAAAAATATTTCCACCTCAACTGGATGCAGTTTAGGTCCATATCCTCTTAGTAGACACTCTCTAGTTTTCCAGAAACCAATTTCACCTCATTTGCTCAAGGCTTTCCCCACCAAACTCTTACATTTCGCTGAATGCCCCATCTCCGAGGCACTTGCGGACATTTCTCTCATATGTTAAAAATATTTCCACCTCAACTGGATGCAGTTTAGGTCCATATCTTATAAATAGACACTCTGTAGTTTTCCAGAAACCAATTTCACCTCATTTGCTCAAGGCTTTCCCCACCAAACTCTTACATTTCGCTGAATGCCCCATCTCCGAGGCACTTGCGGACATTTCTCTCATATGTTAAAAATATTTCCAACCCAACTGGATGCAGTTTAGGTCCATATCCTATAAATAGACACTCTCTAGTTTTCCAGAAACCAATTTCACCTCATTTGCTCAAGGCTTTCCCCACCAAACTCTTACATTTCGCTGAATGCCCCATCTCCGAGGCACTTGCGGACATTTCTCTCATATGTTAAAAATATTTCCAACCCAACTGGATGCAGTTTAGGTCCATATCCTCTTAGTAGACACTCTCTAGTTTTCCAGAAACCAATTTCACCTCATTTGCTCAAGGCTTTCCCCACCAAACTCTTACATTTCGCTGAATGCCCCATCTCCGAGGCACTTGCGGACATTTCTCTCATATGTTAAAAATATTTCCAACCCAACTGGATGCAGTTTAGGTCCATATCCTATAAATAGACACTCTCTAGTTTTCCAGAAACCAATTTCACCTCATTTGCTCAAGGCTTTCCCCACCAAACTCTTACATTTCGCTGAATGCCCCATCTCCGAGGCACTTGCGGACATTTCTCTCATATGTTAAAAATATTTCCACCTCAACTGGATGCAGTTTAGGTCCATATCCTATAAGTAGACACTCTGTAGTTTTCCAGAAACCAATTTCACCTCATTTGCTCAATGCTTTCCCTACCAAACTCTTACATTTCGATGAAAGGCCCATCTCCGAGGCGCTTGCGGACATTTCTCTCATATGTTAAAAATATTTCCACCTCAACTGGATGCAGTTTAGGTCCATATCCTATAAATAGACACTCTGTAGTTTTCCAGAAACCAATTTCACCTCATTTGCTCAATGCTTTCCCCACCAAACTCTTACATTTCGCTGAACGGCCCATCTCCGAGGCACTTGCCGACATTTCTCTCATATGTTAAAAATATTTCCACCCCAACTGGATGCAGTTTAGGTCCATATCCTACAAATAGACACTCTCTAGTTTTCCAGAAACCAATTTCACCTCATTTGCTCAATGCTTTCCCTACCAAACTCTTACATTTCGCTCAAAGGGCCATCTCCGAGGCACTTGCCGACATTTCTCTCATATGTTAAAAATATTTCCACCCCAACTGGATGCAGTTTAGGTCCATATCCTACAAATAGACACTCTCTAGTTTTCCAGAAACCAATTTCACCTCATTTGCTCAATGCTTTCCCTACCAAACTCTTACATTTCGCTCAAAGGGCCATCTCCGAGGCACTTGCCGACATTTCTCTCATATGTTAAAGATATTTCCACCCCAACTGGATGCAGTTTTAGTCCATGTCCTACAAATAGACACTCTGTAGTTTTCCAGAAACCAATTTCACCTCATTTGCTCAATGCTTTCCCCACCAAACTCTTACATTTCGCTGCAGTACGCATCTCCGAGGCACTTGCCGACATTTCTCTCATATGTTAAAAATATTTCCAACCCAACTGGATGCAGTTTAGGTCCATATCCTATAAATAGACACTCTGTAGTTTTCCAGAAACCAATTTCACCTCATTTGCTCAACGCTTTCCCCACCTACCTCTTACATTTCGCTGCAGTACGCATCTCTGAGGCACTTGCGGACATTTCTTTCATATGTTAAAAATATTTCCAACCCAACTGGATGCAGTTTACGTCCATATCCTATAAATAGACACTCTGTAGTTTTCCAGAAACCAATTTCACCTCATTTGCTCAATGCTTTCCCTACCAAACTCTTACATTTCGATGAAAGGCCCATCTCCGAGGCGCTTGCCGACATTTCTCTCATATGTTAAAAATATTTCCACCTCAACTGGATGCAGTTTAGGTCCATATCCTCTTAGTAGACACTCTCTAGTTTTCCAGAAACCAATTTCACCTCATTTGCTCAAGGCTTTCCCCACCAAACTCTTACATTTCGCTGAATGCCCCATCTCCGAGGCACTTTCCGACATTTCTCTCATATGTTAAAAATATTTCCACCCCAACTGGATGCAGTTTAGGTCCATATCCTATAAGTAGACACTCTGTAGTTTTCCAGAAACCAATTTCACCTCATTTGCTCAATGCTTTCCCTACCAAACTCTTACATTTCGATGAAAGGCCCATCTCCGAGGCGCTTGCCGACATTTCTCTCATATGTTAAAAATATTTCCAACCCAACTGGATGCAGTTTAGGTCCATATCCTCTTAGTAGACACTCTCTAGTTTTCCAGAAACCAATTTCACCTCATTTGCTCAAGGCTTTCCCCACCAAACTCTTACATTTCGCTGAATGCCCCATCTCCGAGGCACTTGCCGACATTTCTCTCATATGTTAAAAATATTTCCAACCCAACTGGATGCAGTTTAGGTCCATATCCTATAAATAGACACTCTGTAGTTTTCCAGAAACCAATTTCACCTCATTTGCTCAAGGCTTTCCCCACCAAACTCTTACATTTCGCTGAATGCCCCATCTCCGAGGCACTTGCGGACATTTCTCTCATATGTTAAAAATATTTCCAACCCAACTGGATGCAGTTTAGGTCCATATCCTATAAATAGACACTCTCTAGTTTTCCAGAAACCAATTTCACCTCATTTGCTCAAGGCTTTCCCCACCAAACTCTTACATTTCGATGAAAGGCCCATCTCCGAGGCGCTTGCGGACATTTCTCTCATATGTTAAAAATATTTCCACCTCAACTGGATGCAGTTTAGGTCCATATCCTATAAATAGACACTCTGTAGTTTTCCAGAAACCAATTTCACCTCATTTGCTCAATGCTTTCCCTACCAAACTCTTACATTTCGATGAAAGGCCCATCTCCGAGGCGCTTGCGGACATTTCTCTCATATGTTAAAAATATTTCCACCTCAACTGGATGCAGTTTAGGTCCATATCCTATAAGTAGACACTCTGTAGTTTTCCAGAAACCAATTTCACCTCATTTGCTCAATGCTTTCCCTACCAAACTCTTACATTTCGATGAAAGGCCCATCTCCGAGGCGCTTGCCGACATTTCTCTCATATGTTAAAAATATTTCCACCTCAACTGGATGCAGTTTAGGTCCATATCCTCTTAGTAGACACTCTCTAGTTTTCCAGAAACCAATTTCACCTCATTTGCTCAAGGCTTTCCCCACCAAACTCTTACATTTCGCTGAATGCCCCATCTCCGAGGCACTTGCGGACATTTCTCTCATATGTTAAAAATATTTCCACCTCAACTGGATGCAGTTTAGGTCCATATCTTATAAATAGACACTCTGTAGTTTTCCAGAAACCAATTTCACCTCATTTGCTCAAGGCTTTCCCCACCAAACTCTTACATTTCGCTGAATGCCCCATCTCCGAGGCACTTGCGGACATTTCTCTCATATGTTAAAAATATTTCCAACCCAACTGGATGCAGTTTAGGTCCATATCCTATAAATAGACACTCTCTAGTTTTCCAGAAACCAATTTCACCTCATTTGCTCAAGGCTTTCCCCACCAAACTCTTACATTTCGCTGAATGCCCCATCTCCGAGGCACTTGCGGACATTTCTCTCATATGTTAAAAATATTTCCAACCCAACTGGATGCAGTTTAGGTCCATATCCTCTTAGTAGACACTCTCTAGTTTTCCAGAAACCAATTTCACCTCATTTGCTCAAGGCTTTCCCCACCAAACTCTTACATTTCGCTGAATGCCCCATCTCCGAGGCACTTGCGGACATTTCTCTCATATGTTAAAAATATTTCCAACCCAACTGGATGCAGTTTAGGTCCATATCCTATAAATAGACACTCTCTAGTTTTCCAGAAACCAATTTCACCTCATTTGCTCAAGGCTTTCCCCACCAAACTCTTACATTTCGCTGAATGCCCCATCTCCGAGGCACTTGCGGACATTTCTCTCATATGTTAAAAATATTTCCACCTCAACTGGATGCAGTTTAGGTCCATATCCTATAAGTAGACACTCTGTAGTTTTCCAGAAACCAATTTCACCTCATTTGCTCAATGCTTTCCCTACCAAACTCTTACATTTCGATGAAAGGCCCATCTCCGAGGCGCTTGCGGACATTTCTCTCATATGTTAAAAATATTTCCACCTCAACTGGATGCAGTTTAGGTCCATATCCTATAAATAGACACTCTGTAGTTTTCCAGAAACCAATTTCACCTCATTTGCTCAATGCTTTCCCCACCAAACTCTTACATTTCGCTGAACGGCCCATCTCCGAGGCACTTGCCGACATTTCTCTCATATGTTAAAAATATTTCCACCCCAACTGGATGCAGTTTAGGTCCATATCCTACAAATAGACACTCTCTAGTTTTCCAGAAACCAATTTCACCTCATTTGCTCAATGCTTTCCCTACCAAACTCTTACATTTCGCTCAAAGGGCCATCTCCGAGGCACTTGCCGACATTTCTCTCATATGTTAAAAATATTTCCACCCCAACTGGATGCAGTTTAGGTCCATATCCTACAAATAGACACTCTCTAGTTTTCCAGAAACCAATTTCACCTCATTTGCTCAATGCTTTCCCTACCAAACTCTTACATTTCGCTCAAAGGGCCATCTCCGAGGCACTTGCCGACATTTCTCTCATATGTTAAAGATATTTCCACCCCAACTGGATGCAGTTTTAGTCCATGTCCTACAAATAGACACTCTGTAGTTTTCCAGAAACCAATTTCACCTCATTTGCTCAATGCTTTCCCCACCAAACTCTTACATTTCGCTGCAGTACGCATCTCCGAGGCACTTGCCGACATTTCTCTCATATGTTAAAAATATTTCCACCCCAACTGGATGCAGTTTAGGTGCATATCCTACAAATAGACACTCTGTAGTTTTCCAGAAACCAATTTCACCTCATTTGCTCAATGCTTTCTCTACCAAACTCTTACATTCCGCTCAAAGGGCCATCTCCGAGGCACTTGCCGACATTTCTCTCATATGTTAAAAATATTTCCACTCCAACTGGATGCAGTTTAGGTCCATATCCTATAAATAGACACTCTCTAGTTTTCCAGAAACCAATTTCACCTCATTTGCCCAATGCTTTCCCCACCCACCTCTGACATTTCGCTGCAGTACCCATCTCCGAGGCACTTGCCGACATTTCTCTCATATGTTAAAAATATTTCCACCCCAACTGGATGCAGTTTAGGTCCATATCCTATAAGTAGACACTCTGTAGTTTTCCAGAAACCAATTTCACCTCATTTGCTCAATGCTTTCTCTACCAAACTCTTACATTCCGCTCAAAGGGCCATCTCCGAGGCACTTGCCGACATTTCTCTCATATGTTAAAAATATTTCCACTCCAACTGGATGCAGTTTAGGTCCATATCCTATAAATAGACACTCTCTAGTTTTCCAGAAACCAATTTCACCTCATTTGCCCAATGCTTTCCCCACCCACCTCTGACATTTCGCTGCAGTACCCATCTCCGAGGCACTTGCCGACATTTCTCTCATATGTTAAAAATATTTTCACCCCAACTGGATGCAGTTTAGGTCCATATCCTATAAGTAGACACTCTGTAGTTTTCCAGAAACCAATTTCACCTCATTTGCTCTATGCTTTCCCCACCAAACTCCTACATTTCGCTGAACGGCCCATCTCCGAGGCACTTGCCGACATTTCTCTCATATGTTAAAATTATTTCCACCCCAACTGGATGCAGTTTAGGTCCATGTCCTACAAGTAGACACTCTTTAGTATTCCAGAAACCAATTTCACCTCATTTGCTCAATGCTTTCCCTACCAACCTCTTACATTTCGCTGCAGTACGCATCTCCGAGGCACTTGCCGACATTTCTCTCATATGTTAAAAATATTTCCACCCCAACTGGATGCAGTTTAGGTGCATATCCTACAAATAGACACCCTGTAGTTTTCCAGAAACCAATTTCACCTCATTTGCTCTATGCTTTCCCCACCAAACTCCTACATTTCGCTGAACGGCCCATCTCCGAGGCACTTGCCGACATTTCTCTCATATGTTAAAAATATTTCCACCCCAACTGGATGTAGTTTAGGTCCATATCCTATAAGTAGACACTCTGTAGTTTTCCAGAAACCAATTTCACCTCATTTGCTCAATGCTTTCCACACACACCACTGACATTTCGCTGAACGGCCCATCTCCGAGGCACTTGCCGACATTTCTCTCATATGTTAAAAATATTTCCACCCCAACTGGATGCAGTTTAGGTCCATATCCTATAAGTACACACTCTGTAGTTTTCCAGAAACCAATTTCACCTCCTTTGCTCAATGCTTTCCCTACCAAACTCTTACATTTCGATGAAAGGCCCATCTCAAAGGCACTAGCCGACATTTCTTTCATATGTTAAAAATATTTCCAACCCAACTGGATGCAGTTTATGTCCATATCCTATAAGTAGACACTCTGTAGTTTTCCAGAAACCAATTTCACCTCATTTGCTCAATGCTTTCCCCACACACCTCTTAGATTTCGCTTCAGTAGCCATCTCCGAGGCACTTGCCAACATTTCTTTTCAATGTTAAAAATATTTCCACCCTAGTGAGGTTTAGTTTCGGTCCATGTCCAATAAAAAGATACTCTGAAGCACTCCTGCAATCTGTTTCTTCTCATTCACTCCACTTTTTTATTCACAGAGGCCTAATTTTGAACACGCTGCTACTGTCCAGTGCAGCTTGAGCAGTTTCTTTCCAATGTTAAAAATATTTCTTCCCCAAACAGATTGGGATAATATTGATACGTGACGAAGTGTGGGAGCCGCGCGGCACCCACACTACTAATAATAACTTCATATATTATATATAACTTCATAACTTCATATCCTATAACTAGACATCTCTAAGGAATCCAAAAACAGATTTCACATCATGTACTCAATTCTTTCATTACTAGCCTCACACATTTTGCATGCATAGCTTACGTCTGAAGCACTTACGTTTGTCAATGTTAAGTATATTAGGTTAGGTTGAACCTCTACTGAGGTTGTGGACGCCTCCAGTGTACTATAAGTAGATAGTCTGAAGAGCTCCAAAAATTAATTTCATTTCATTCAATTTTTTGTTAACATATTTGCAAAATTTTTAAAAGACTGCTCGTGTCTGCAAGAATTTGCACAATTTCTTTGATATTAAAAATATTTTCTCCCCACTGGTATTGAATTTAATTGAGTATCCTATAAGTAGACATTGTGAAGCATTCCAGAACCACATTTTCTGTCATTTACTGAATTCTTTCATTACTCAACTTGCATATTCCAGGGCACATCTCCAAACCGCCTGCCAATGTTTGTTTTCAATGTTAAACATATTCTACGTTACATTCCAAAAATCAATTTCACTTCATTTTCTCAATCCTTTCATCACTCTCCCCACGCACTTCTCCTCACTGCCCGTTTCTGAAGCATTTGCCCATATCCCTTTCCGATGTTAGGTACAAATATTTCTCCTCCACCGAGATGCAATTTAAGTCAATGTACTAAATGTAGCTATTCTGAAGCATTCCAGAAATGAATTTCACCTCATTCACTTCATTATTTTATTCACAGATTATGAAAAACATTTTATATTATATTTTACACATTATTTTATATTATTCAGAGGCCACGTTTTTAAAATACGGCTCCGGTCTGGAGCAATTTGCAAATCTGATATCCTGATGCATTCCAGAAACAAATGTCATGTCATTTACTCAATTCTTTCATTACTGAACTTGCACATTCTAGTGACAAATCTTTAGACCACTTGCCAATGTTTCTTTTCAATGCTAAAAATATATCTACCTCACACAGATTCGAGGTAAGTTCATGAAGAAAATAATATGAGGCACACCGGTGAATGTAGAAAGATGCACTTGAGTCTGGCTAAGAAAAGAAAGTTAACCACACACACTGGGCTCAAACCATCACATACTTTTAATGGACTTAGAATTCATAGATAAAGATAGTGTAAAATTGGAAGGGGGAGTTCAACAGAAGGCATGCTGGTGCCGATTGCTGATGTTGTTTGGAGAGATCATTCTTCCACATGACTGGAAAGGTGGTACAGCTTGGGACAAAAGTTTACGGAACACCGAGGTGTCGCATTTAGCTGTTGGGACGACCCCCTGGCAGCCAAAAGGAGCAGACACACATACTGAAAAATTAACAGAATAGCCGGTCACCTGTTTCTTGTTCGATCTCTTCCTAATATCTAACAGGGGGCCGCTCGGATGAAGAAATGTGCCAGTGCCGTGTTCCGTAAACTTTTGTCCCAAGCTGTACCACTCCATAAATCAGGAGACAAGCATTGTGCAAGAGGAGCAACAATTATTGCCCCATAATTTCATGTACAATACTAGTGCACATTATCTAACACCTAAAATTCTGTTCCTCCTTCTCTCCATATCAACGCGGTATTAGAAAAAAAATTGTTGTGAAACGCGGCTAGTCCCTTTTCTTATGACTTTCATGTCACACTGGATCACAAGTTCTGCATGAACTGCAGATTTCTTTACTTCTCGAAGGCATCCAATAACGTATCACACTCTCTCTTTTTTTTCTTTTTTTCATCAATTGCACAATATTGGCATTGATGATAAAATTCTATCTTGGATACATTCCTTGACTAATCGCTCACAGTTTGTCTCTATGAACGATAATGAATCCAGTCTAACGCCTGTCCTCTCTGGAGTTCGCGAAGATTCTGTCCTTGGACCACTTCTCTTTCTCATATACAGTCGTGTCTCATTATCCAGACACTTCAGTAGTCATCCCTTTTCATCTGGATACCAGATAACTGAACCAAGCAAGCTTCTGGGAAAACCTTAAAATTGATACTCCTGCCTACTCCCTGGGTCTTTTTTGTTTGTTCCCTGGCACATGAATTTTTACCAATTTGAAAGTATGGGCCACCAAACAGTCCCATCTTTAGCCCTTTCCGGGAGAACCAGACAAATTTAAAACTCTCCTTTATAGCTCCAGAAAAGGGAACAAAAAAAAAGATTACTTCAAAAAATCATGCAAAGGGAACCAATTGCAATCAATAGTAATGTGTGACAGAATTCTGGTCACACCCACAGCATGCACTGAGTCAACCTGCTAATGTCTCAGAAAGTTGGTCTTCTTCCAGGATAACCGGGACCAAGTCCTATTGTAGCTGGCTCGTTCTCGGTAATGCAAGTTTTCCAGATATGTGAAATCTGGATAAGCGAAGCATAACTATACATTAATAACCTTCCAAATGATCTTACATCAATGATTTATCCAGACCCCCCCATAAAATCTAGCGAGATTGCAGAATATTGAGTGACAAGCATGTAAATATACCCTCCCCCCCAAAAAAAGAACCAAATTCTGGTGATAATTTCTCGCTCTAATAAAGTGCATGTGACTTATTCCATTAATAACATTCCATTTGAATCCGTATCACCATGGTCTCTGTGTATCACTTTACAAATACCTCATAATTTTCATTTCATCTAACCTGTCCTGGCTCCCTCATGTTGAACACATCACTACCAACGAATCTCGAGCTCCAGGTTACACCTCTGAATTTTTTTCATCCACTCCAACTATAGTGACTGTATAAATTACTAGCCCTTCCTAAGTTGGAAAACACAGCTCTGTGTCGGATACCGACTACATCAACATTTCAAACTCAATAGAAACAGTACAATGCAGGACAGCCTGTTCATATTTGGTAACTACAATGCCAGTATCACTGCTATGAAACATATCCTCCATCTGCTTCTACTTTGCACTTGTCAAAACATAACTAGTCCTTGTTTCGACAAGATTTATTATCATTCATAATAATCACCTCAGAGAATCTTTGGTCTAGCAGGCTATATATATATCTCATATCGTGCCGATCACCTGTAGAAAGTGGGTATTCCCTGATGTTCAAGGAAGTCATTTCTGAATTCATTTCTTCCTCGTATGTCGTAGTGGAACCGCCTTCCCGGTACCATCGTCAAGCAATTCAAGAACTGGTTATGTGTGCATGTGTTTTCATTCCACATGTTGTACACTTGTGCTGTATTTTTTGCTCTCTAATAGGCTCAATTTCTTCATTTTTTCCACATTCTTTTCAATTCACGTTGTGCAGTTTTGTACATGTGAACCTAATTTGGAAATATTTTTGTGTGCTGCTTATATTAACATCGTACCAATTTTTAATCCACTCCTGGCTCGATGTAAAGAAAAACTAAGAGATTGTGAAGCTACGTGGAACCCTTGTGAGAATCATTGTGCAGTATGGAGCACACACATATATATATATATATATATACATGAAAAAAAAAGGTGTTAGTAAATATTGCATTGTGGTCGTCAGTCTGAACATATATAATGATACCCATGCACTGTGTTGAAAGACAAATCATCTCGTTTTGTGGCCTTCTTCGTTTCAGAAGTGACTAGGTTTATCTCAACAGTGGACAGCCAGATTCTGAACATTCCATCTGTTTGATCCACAGGATTCCATTTGTGCAGCCCAAGTCTATAAAAGAGAGAGGTCAAACAACAGCAATGATGCCTGAGGTGCCTGTTTGCCCCACATGAACACCAACAGTGTAAAACTATCAACTTTGAGGACTACGAATCAGTCAAGATTATTCGTAATAGTGAAAGCGGCACACTTCATCGGGTGACACCTCTAGAGTGAACACCGCAAATTATAGGACTTCATATGTTCCTGTCATCCACTACAATGGTCCAAGTGTTTCACAATGTAGGCAACGTGCAAGAAAAAAAATGACCATTGGCGGCCTGCAAAGGCGTGACAGTTAGTCAGTTGTAACGGCAGTGGCCACGCGTGGAGCCAGAAATGTGCGCTCGCTTGTATGTTGAGGAAGCCATCTCCTCCTGATGGTCCTGAGGTTGAGGAAGTCTCCTCTACTAGAGGAGTAAGAACACACCATGTGACGCCATCGAGAACATTCCACCTCTCCAGCATCCTTTCCGTCCTGTGCGAGTATCACCGTCTCTGTCGTGAGAAACACTGTAGGGGCACAGAGTCTTGGTAGCACCCATCTAAGCCCTACACAGCCACATCCCCCATTCCCTGACACACTTCCTTTGCCAGCAGCAACATTAGCAAGGGTGAAGCAAGTTCCTTAACTGGCTTAAAACTGTACTACAATGCAACTTCAGCTACTGTGCAATAAATCCTCGACTCCAATGACTAACGCGTCTATCTACAAGACAACTTTAGCCCCACACCATTACATTGTTGATTGGTATGAGTTAAGGAATCCTAATTGAATTTTTTAGTGTACCGGATTCAGTGTGCAGAGAAACTGTTGTCTAAGATTGTGAAATGTAAAAACATGTGTATAGTTCAAAATAAATGATATACAATGTGAAAATATCTGTTTACCTTGGTTAGAATTAGAAATAAAATTGCCATATGAATACACAAGAGATGCAGGAATTGCTGGTTACATGGTTCTGTTGTCCTAGTTCCTTGGCTAGCCGGCTACGATGCAGCTTGGAAGAAGGTACATGAAAGTGCTCTTTCTCCACCTATGTGAAGTTGAAGGAGAACGGAGCTCTGAAAAACAAAAGAAAAGCAGGATACCAAGACGGAAGCACAGCAATATCAGAAGTAGATGTTGGACAGCATATATTTCATGACATGCAATTGTCATAAAAAGGAAGGCAAAAAAATTAACAGTAATAACCTCCACAACAGCATAGAACTTGTAGTCATAAAAGTCACACATTAAGCATTTCTTACATTTGCAGGGATTTCTTAGAAGGATTCGGCGTTATAGTATGGGGGAAAGCTGCAAAGTATCAAAAAAGAAAAGAAAACTTGTATGGCAATGAAAATAATTTACTGGTATGCTTCATAACGCCCGGTTACAGGGTGTTCAATTTCTGTATAGATTCCGAATGTCAACCTATAGGATATGGACTTCGATTGAAATGAGTGGAGAACAATATTTAACATTGGAATGAAATTTTGCGAACTGCTCCAGACAGGACCTGTATATTCAAATTGTGGCCATTATGTGAATAAAAAGTTAACTGAATGAGATGAAACAGATTTCTGGAGCACATCAGAGCATCTACATGCAGAATATGGACTTAAATTGAATTTCTCTAGTGTAGAAATCTTTTTGACACAGGAAAGAAGTTTCTCAAACTGCTGAAGACACAAGCGTTATCTTGAAATTTGTCATATGTGAATAAAAGATGGAGTGAATGAGATGAAAATTATTATTGGAGCGTACCAGATCTCTATTTACAGAATATGGACTTAAATTGGGTCTCAGTGGGGAGAACTATTTTTAACATTGGAAAGAAACCTCACAAACTGTTCCAGACAGGAGCTGTGCCTTCAAAATTTGGCACATGAAGTGAATAATGACGTGAAATTGATTTCTGGATTGCTTCAGAGTGTCTATATCATATGTTATGTTACAGTCTATGTTATAGAACATAGACTTCAATTAAATTTCAGTTCAGGTTAAATTATTTACCATTGGAAGGACACATGGGCAAGTGCTTCAGAAATGGGCAGTGCAGCAAAACATGCATGGTAAGTGATGGAAGAATTCAGCAAATCAAGTGGGTTTCTAGAACGTTTCAATGTGTCTCTTTACAGAATATGAACTTGAATATATGTGCGGTGGAAATATTTTTAACGTTGGAAAGAAATATCGGCAGGTGCCTCGGAGATGGGCCTTTCAGCGAAATGTAAGAGTTTGGTAGGGAAAGCATTGAGCAAATGACGTGAAATTGGTTTCTGGAAAACATCAGAGTGTCTACATACAGGATATGAACCTAAACTGCACCCCATTAGGGTGGAAATATTTTTAACATATGAGAGAAATGTCGGCAAGTGCCTCGGAGATGGCCCTTTGAGCGAAATGTAAGAGTTTGGTAGGGAAAGCATTGAGCAAATGAGGTGAAATTGGTTTCTGGAAAACTACAGAGTGTCTACTTATAGGATATGGACCTAAACTGCATCCAGTTGGGGTGGAAATATTTTTAACATATGAGAGAAATGTCGGCAAGTGCCTCGGAGATGGGCCTTTCATCGAAATGTAAGAGTTTGGTAGGGAAAGCGTTGAGCAAAGAAGGTGAAATTGGTTTCTGGAAAACTACAGAGTGTCTATTTATAGGACATGAACCTAAACTGCATCCAGTTGGGGTGGAAATATTTTTAACATATGAGAGAAATGTCGGCAAGTGCCTCGGAGATGGGCCTTTCATCGAAATGTAAGAGTTTGGTAGGGAAAGCATTGAGCAAATGAGGTGAAATTGGTTTCTGGAAAACTACAGAGTGTCTATTTGTAGGATATGGACCTAAACTGCATCCAGTTGGGGTGGAAATATTTTTAACATATGAGAGAAATGTCGGCAAGTGCCTCGGAGATGGGCCGTTCAGCGAAATGTAAGAGTTTGGTGGGGAAAGCATTGAGCAAATGAGGTGAAATTGGTTTCTGGAAAACTAGAGAGTGTCTATTTATAGGATATGGACCTAAACTGCATCCAGTTGGGGTGGAAATATTTTTAACATATGAGAGAAATGTCGGCAAGTGCCTCGGAGATGGGCCGTTCAGCGAAATGTAAGAGTTTGGTGGGGAAAGCATTGAGCAAATGAGGTGAAATTTGTTTCTGGAAAACTAGAGAGTGTCTATTTATAGGATATGGACCTAAACTGCATCCAGTTGGGGTGGAAATATTTTTAACATATGAGAGAAATGTCGGCAAGTGCCTCGGAGATGGGCCTTTCGTCGAAATGTAAGAGTTTGGTAGGGAAAGCGTTGAGCAAAGAAGGTGAAATTGGTTTCTGGAAAACTACAGAGTGTCTATTTATAGGACATGAACCTAAACTGCATCCAGTTGGGGTGGAAATATTTTTAACATATGAGAGAAATGTCGGCAAGTGCCTCGGAGATGGGCCTTTCGTCGAAATGTAAGAGTTTGGTAGGGAAAGCATTGAGCAAATGAGGTGAAATTGGTTTCTGGAAAACTACAGAGTGTCTATTTGTAGAATATGGACCTAAACTGCATCCAGTTGGGGTGGAAATATTTTTAACATATGAGAGAAATGTCGGCAAGTGCCTCGGAGATGGGCCTTTCATCGAAATGTAAGAGTTTGGTAGGGAAAGCGTTGAGCAAAGAAGGTGAAATTGGTTTCTGGAAAACTAGAGAGTGTCTATTTATAGGACATGAACCTAAACTGCATCCAGTTGGGGTGGAAATATTTTTAACATATGAGAGAAATGTCGGCAAGTGCCTCGGAGATGGGCCTTTCATCGAAATGTAAGAGTTTGGTAGGGAAAGCATTGAGCAAATGAGGTGAAATTGGTTTCTGGAAAACTACAGAGTGTCTATTTGTAGGATATGGACCTAAACTGCATCCAGTTGGGGTGGAAATATTTTTAACATATGAGAGAAATGTCGGCAAGTGCCTCGGAGATGGGCCGTTCAGCGAAATGTAAGAGTTTGGTGGGGAAAGCATTGAGCAAATGAGGTGAAATTGGTTTCTGGAAAACTAGAGAGTGTCTATTTATAGGATATGGACCTAAACTGCATCCAGTTGGGGTGGAAATATTTTTAACATATGAGAGAAATGTCGGCAAGTGCCTCGGAGATGGGCCGTTCAGCGAAATGTAAGAGTTTGGTGGGGAAAGCATTGATCAAATGAGGTGAAATTTGTTTCTGGAAAACTAGAGAGTGTCTATTTATAGGATATGGACCTAAACTGCATCCAGTTGGGGTGGAAATATTTTTAACATATGAGAGAAATGTCGGCAAGTGCCTCGGAGATGGGCCTTTCGTCGAAATGTAAGAGTTTGGTAGGGAAAGCATTGAGCAAATGAGGTGAAATTGGTTTCTGGAAAACTACAGAGTGTCTATTTGTAGAATATGGACCTAAACTGCATCCAGTTGGGGTGGAAATATTTTTAACATATGAGAGAAATGTCGGCAAGTGCCTCGGAGATGGGCCTTTCATCGAAATGTAAGAGTTTGGTAGGGAAAGCATTGAGCAAATGAGGTGAAATTGGTTTCTGGAAAACTACAGAGTGTCGACTTATAGGATATGGACCTAAACTGCATCCAGTTGAGGTGGAAATATTTTTAACATATGAGAGAAATGTCGGCAAGTGCCTTGGAGATGGGCCTTTCATCGAAATGTAAGAGTTTGGTAGGGAAAGCATTGAGCAAATGAGGTGAAATTGGTTTCTGGAAAACTAGAGAGTGTCTACTAAGAGGATATGGACCTAAACTGCATCCAGTTGGGTTGGAAATATTTTTAACATATGAGAGAAATGTCGGCAAGCGCCTCGGAGATGGGCCTTTCATCGAAATGTAAGAGTTTGGTAGGGAAAGCATTGAGCAAATGAGGTGAAATTGGTTTCTGGAAAACTACAGAGTGTCTACTTATAGGATATGGACCTAAACTGCATCCAGTTGGGGTGGAAATATTTTTAACATATGAGAGAAATGTCGGAAAGTGCCTCGGAGATGGGGCATTCAGCGAAATGTAAGAGTTTGGTGGGGAAAGCCTTGAGCAAATGAGGTGAAATTGGTTTCTGGAAAACTAGAGAGTGTCTACTAAGAGGATATGGACCTAAACTGCATCCAGTTGAGGTGGAAATATTTTTAACATATGAGAGAAATGTCGGCAAGCGCCTCGGAGATGGGCCTTTCATCGAAATGTAAGAGTTTGGTAGGGAAAGCATTGAGCAAATGAGGTGAAATTGGTTTCTGGAAAACTACAGAGTGTCTATTTATAGGATATGGACGTAAACTGCATCCAGTTGGGTTGGAAATATTTTTAACATATGAAAGAAATGTCCGCAAGTGCCTCAGAGATGCGTACTGCAGCGAAATGTAAGAGGTAGGTGGGGAAAGCGTTGAGCAAATGAGGTGAAATTGGTTTCTGGAAAACTACAGAGTGTCTATTTATAGGATATGGACCTAAACTGCATCCAGTTGGGTTGGAAATATTTTTAACATATGAGAGAAATGTCGGCAAGTGCCTCGGAGATGGGGCATTCAGCAAAATGTCAGTGGTGTGTGTGGAAAGCATTGAGTAAATGAGGTGAAATTGGTTTCTGGAAAACTAGAGAGTGCGTATTTGAAGGATAGGAAGGATAGAGACTTCAACTGAATCACAGTGGGGTAGAGAAATTTTTAAGATTGGAAAGAAACTTAGGCAAGTGCTTCAAAAATGGGACGTGCAGCAAAATGCATGAGGTGAGTGAATAAAGCAGTGGGAAGTAAGGTGAAATTGATTTCTGGAAGGGTTTAGAATGTGTATATTTATAGATGGGTTGCACCGGCCCTAAAGAAAGAGGGAAAAGAAGCACGCGTATAGGCGGAGTGCGCCGGCCCTAAAGAAAGAGGGAAAACGCACTAGGAAAGCTATGGTGTGACGTCACGTGCAACCCATGTATAGAGTATGAACTTACCTTGAATGTGTGTGAGGTAAAAATATTTTGAACATTGGAAAGAAACATCGGCAGGTGGTTCGGAGAGATGATACGCCCTGGAACGTGCAAGTTGAGTGGTGAAATAATTGAGTGACTGACAAGAAACCTGTTTCTCGAGTGCTTGAGGATATCTTATGGGATATGCACTTACCTTGGCCTGAGTGGGGTTGAAATATTTTTAGTACAAATTTCGCATGTAAGACTGCTTAGGACAGGAGCAGTATTTCCAAAATGTGTCCATTATGTGAACAAAAAATGGAGTGAGTAAGGTGAAATTCATTTCTGGATTCAGGGTTTCTACTTACCAAAACGTGAACTTTTCTTGAGCCTGAGTGAGGTAGAGATATTTTTAACATTTCAAGGAAATGGGCAAGCGCTTCGAAAATGAGCCATGCAGCGAAATTTGTGGGGTGAGTGACGAAAGGAATTGGGAAATAAGGTGAAATTGATCTCTGGAATGCATCAGAATGTCTATTTATAGATTATGAACTTACCTTGAATGTGTGTGAGGTCAAAATATTTTTAAATTTGGAAAGAAATATCAACAGGTGGTTCGGAGGTCGTGCCCTGGAATGTGCAAGTTGAGTGGTAAAGCAATGAACATATGACATGAAATTTGCTTCTAGAATGCTTCAGAATGTCTGCTTATAGGATATGGAATTTGATTGCATTGACTATTGAATATCAGTGGGGAGAAATGGAAAGAAACTTCGCAAACTTCTGCAGACGCGCTCAGTGTTTTCATAATGTGGTCATTATGTGAATAAAAAATGAAGTGAATGAAATGAAATTCATTTCTAGGGGAAGGCATGATGATTAGTTGTACGCTATATTATATAAATATGGTTAGTCTGAGTGCGGGAGAAATATTTTTAACATACGCAAAACATTCCGATGACAACTTGGGAGGTGGAGTGCAGGATCAAACGTGTGATTTCTGCACATAAGAAATTTACCAAATGGCATTAAATGCATTTCTAGAGCACAGCTTGATTTCTAGTTGTAGGCCCTATATATGTTTAGTCTGAGTAGTGAAGAAGTATTTTTAAAAGAGGCAATAATTTCTGCTGACGGCTTGGATGGAATGTAGGACAAACCATGTAATTTCTGGAAATAAAGAATTGAACAAATGACATGAAATTCATTTCTAGGGCAGGGCATGCTTTCTAGTTACAGACAACATAAATATATTTAGAGTCAGTGGGGGAGTAAAATTTCTAAGATTGGAAAGAATCATCGGTAAGTGGATGGGAGATGTGTCATGCCGTTAAGTGTGAGAGTGGAGTGATGAAAAAAATTGGGGAAAGGAGGTGAAACTGATTTCTGGAATATACCATAATGCCTACTACTTTAGTAGAGTTATATTAAGGCTGGATTAAAAAACACTCTTGTGAGCTTTACATTGAAATGCGAAGAAATGCTTCGGCCAGGAGGTGTGTCGCGTGAGGTAGTTCATTAGTCAAATTAAATGAGTTCAATTTCTGAAATGGTCTTGGTAACGTATTTAGAGACAATATAGCATTGCTTAGTGTGCGCATGTAGCCGTGGATTCTGTGCTCCTTCAGAAAACGTGAAGTAAGGGGAATCCTGTAATAAAACAGTGGATATATGAAGAGAAGTAGATGTATTTAGACGCAGAATGCACTAATCAATTGATATTTGGCGTCAGTGTGTTCCGTGATATGAGGACTAGACTAGGAAAAATGACAAAAGCATAATAATCCGTCGCTGGGGACGACATGCAGCAAAATCGTGTTAACTATAGTTTAATCGTGTATAAATAAAGAAAAACAGTTGCAGCAGGTAGAGGAACGACTAATCTATCGATATTAAGCAGTTATTTTCAATAAAAACGCTAAATTATTTCAAATAAAGACAAAAAACTTACGGCATCTATTCAAAAAAAACGACCCGCCTTGCCTCACGCTGAGAAATGACGTCACTTCCTGTAATCTCGTTCCCAGTTGCTTTTCTTATGTTGAACTTGTGGTTCAGCCTGCCAGATGGCGAAGGCCTTGTATAGCCCGTTTTCCGGCCACCTGTAGCCAAAATATAGCCAAACACGCAACTATCTTCTAGCCAAAAAATAGCCAAAACGCCCGATGTGTTTGCGCATGCTCGCATGCTACAGATGCTGCGAGAAGCGAAATTTGCCTGGTGCAATCCAGTCTGAAAGGTTCAATGCTCTGTGCCAATCCGGCTGCATAGAGACTCACCTTCCAGAACTTCTTTCGTGTTGCGCTACGAGGCGTTATCAATTGCACACACTTTTAAATTCTGGAGCATTCTCCCTTGCATTATACAGGGTGTGTGCAGAAAAACATGACCCGCATTTTTACGTGTAACTCGTTGTCTACTTAGCCGAGGAACTTTCGGTGGCGCACGACGGCGTATTTATGCGTGCGAAAGCTACAAAAAAAAAATCCTGGAAGCCATACTCAGTGTAAAAAAAATAAACAGAGCGCGAAAACATGGGCTTCCATGCATTAGAATAGGGCGGTCATGACAGTGCATTGTAGTGCATTTCCGTCTCATGAGAGTTATGTGCAGGCACCGCTAGGGGTACTGCCGATGAGCATCCATGTGGGACATCGTTTCGATTTATGCACCGATAGCTCCCCTAGCGGTACTTGAACACAACTCTCCTATGTGCACCATGTTGCCCTTTCACGTACACCCTGTTGTCCACCATGTTGCCCTATTCTGATGCACGGAAGCCGACGTTTTCGTTTTTCCGTTTATTTTTTAAGCTGGGTATGGCTTCCACAATTTTTCTACAGATTTCGCACGCATAAATGCGCCATCGTGCGCCACCGGAAGTTCGTTAGTTAGGTAGAAAACAAGCTACGTGCCTAAATGCAGGTCATGATTTTCTGCACACACCCTGTACTTTGCCCACTTGCTCATATGAATCGAGGGAGCCAGCCGTGATTACCAAACCATGTGCACGCAAACGAAAGCAATGAAAAGCAAACTACAAGACGCTTCTTTGTTTTATTACATGTATTGCACCAGCAAAGCGAAGCTTCAGCACATATGGTGCTGTTAACAGAGCAGCTTAATAACGCAGCTTTCAGGGCCAGTTCTCACTTGGCGACGCCCGACGCGGCGTCGTGAACGGGAGGAGGAGGAGGAGTGTCGTTGGGAGGAACCGAGAGGTCTGCCTGCCTGATTAGGCGGCATGTTTCTCGGGAAGGGAAAGGCGGTGGAGAGGAGGAGAGGAAAGGGTGAAGTGGAAGACCGAGCGGAATCCGCTCGGGGGGAGGATAGCTGCGTCCATGGGCCGACTTCAGGGGGAACTGTGCCGGCATACGCCTATTACACATCTGAGGGAAACCCAGGAAAAACCCCAGACGGCACAGCCGGATTCGAACCGCGGACCTCCCAGTCTCCAAGCGCACGCGTTACCGCTGCGCCACCGGAGCTGGTGTCGTGAACGGGCGGCGGAAATAGACGCGCATTTCCGGAGTCGGGAGAGGTGAGACGTCGAGCCAAAAAAAAAAAAAAAAAACTGCCATGCCGAACTTTTTTTGCGACGTCGGCGAGAGCTGCCGATAACGACAGTTGGCGACCAATTAGGTGACACAGAAAGGCCACGCCTCCTGATTTTTCGTCTGCTTTGCACGACGGAATGCCATTGTGGTGGGAACATGAAAATCGTGCGCGCTGACGGAGCGGCGGAAATACGCCTCTAGTTCTGCCGCCCGCTCACGACGCCGCGTCGGGCGTCGCCAAGTGAGAACTGGCCCTCAGGGTCAAGGAGAACGCACTGACGCAGCCGTGGATGCAAGGAACGTCTGGAACTATGGATTTTCCCCTTGTTTCACACTTTCGTCGTTTCTAAGCGGAACCACTGTCGAAATGCAGAAAATAGCCAAAAAGTAGCCAGATAGCCAAACCCGATATTTACCCGCCAAATGCGAGCAAAATTAGCCAAATTTGGCTATTTCTAGCCAAATCTGGCAACCCTGCTCCCATGGAGGAAGGAAACACAGGAGCGGCCCTTCCAACTTTTGGATTGGGACGGGCGTGCCAGCTTCGCACTGCATTCTGGGATGCTCCTGTCTACCATGTGACCGCTCACGTGACCCCAAGAGCATGCGCAGGCCAGCTCCCAAAGCAGACGACGGGAGCCGTGATTGTCTTGCCAGATATCTGCATTGTGACGAACGCCGCGCGTCCATTTTTATTTGTGTGTGTTCGGAGGTTTACTCTTGGTTTACTCTTCTACTACAAGACCGGTCAGTGTCTGCAGGACAACCACGCAGGACTATAAACATCATTCGCGGCAGCGATGTTTGTGTGACGACGTGGCCGCGTTTTGTGTGTTTGTTGCTGAAGTGGTAAAGCATGCCAGTAATCAAATTTGTACAACGATTTAGGAAAACCATTGAATCTGCAGCTGTAGCACAGCGCCAGCTTGCAAAGGAACGATTCAAGATGACTCTTTCACAGACAGGGATACGAAACAACCGGTCAAGTACGTGCTTACGAAGGAAACGTTATTCCCGTGACCGAGCTGCTTTCTGTTGAACGACAGCCGCAACCGCGGTAAGGACACGTTAACAAAACGTTGTTTCCGCAGTGGTGCTCACATTTTAAGAGTAAGTGACATTGGAAAAGCACGAAAAGCAGCGCAAGCAACAAAGCGTTGCCAAACCGAAACTTTAGAGAGGATCACGTGGTGGACAGGAAGTAATGGCGGTTTTGACAGGAGCGACCGCCAGAGGGGTCCCACGGAAATCTGATCTGCTCGAAACGGCCGCTCCTGTGTTTCCTTCCTCCATGCCTGCTCCCGAGAACGAGCTCAACCGGAAGGAAGGTGCTCTGGCTCGCTCTGGCTATTTCATTGCCCCGAAACCAACGGGGTTCAGGGTTCAGGTATCTAATCCCTTTTACAACAAGGCAGGCATCCACAAAAAGAGTCGCAGGCGAGTCTCCAAGCTCTCATAAGAGGAGCGAGGAATTTGAGTCAATGCTGGGGGGTTCGTCTTGCGGGGGAGGCGCTAGATCCTGAGGGGTATCATTCGTTGTGTTCGTACGCCTCGGCGGCGGTGGCTATGAATGCAGTGCCTAGAGTCACTAAATAGCTCTAGTAGTGCCCCGGCGGCGGCGTATTTCGAAACCCTGACCGATACAGAAGAGCGGCGGCGGCGGCAGCAGAAAACCCGATGCGTTTGCTGTACGGACGCCGACGGTGGCTATTGTACTGGAGAACAAGGTTAGGTTGGAACACGCACGTAATTTTGAAGTTCTTTACTATGTGTTTGGATTACAAGCAAGGGTGGGTCAAATTTGACTACCCCTTGGACTGTAGATGAGACGGAACGTTACGAAGTTGTAGTTGAAACCGACAGATATTCGGAGAATGTGTTACGCCATATGAAGCAAGAGGGCAACAACTGTTAATTTGAACGTTCGGAAACTGTCACACAAGGAACAGTATGTCCTGTCGCACTGTTAATGTCAATGTCATTCTTTCCCTGTCTGATTTAGTATGTGCCTCGACCCACATTCGAAGCACATCAAAACAGTCTCTTGCGTCAAAACAGTTGTCATTTAGGAGCCTCCACTGATAATTCATATGCTGTGAGTAAACAGCATAGAATTGATCCACTGTACTGAACTGTCAATACGATGTGTCATGCTATGTGTTGCTTTAGAGTGCGTAATGCTAAGGCTGAGACATACACTGAAGGCAGGAACACAAACAGGCTATCTGTATTTCAATGCAAAAGTGAAGACCTTGTTGTACTTATTATATCTCCATACAGATAATAAGTACTTACAAATGTCAGCACACACTAGTAGACAGGTCCCAATAGTTATTATACTCTAGGGAATTTTTGTAAATTTTGTTATATTTTGCAACATCAACAACCGCAACAAACTTGCAGGCGAGTCAATCGAATGACAGATGTGGCGTGACTTGTATTGAAGGAAAATGATATTGTGTCAAATAAAGAATAATGTAATGATTGGATATTTGTAAAGAGACAGAAATTGTAATCGAGCAGCATCGCTTTGGGTGAGACTGACTTTGAGGGCTGGCTGTCGCTGCATCGAGCTCTCCTTCGGAGTGGGCATAGAGGACCTACAGTCAGGAAACAAGTGTGTGTTGTTCACACTTGACACATGTATTTCAATCGAAACTACTTGAAATCTCGTGAGGCTGTCTCGCAGCTCATGACACCCCATATATAAACTCATTATTAAACGTTCAAATATTCTGTATTTTCATCTCTCATCTCGCTGTGTGCGCAAGCATGAGTTTGTGGGCGTACCCAGGATCAGCGGAGGAGGGGGGATTTTTTTTTTTTATGTATCGAGCCCCCTCTACCTTGGAGGTCTGGCTACGCCACTGGAGAAGACGAATGAAAAGCGAAGTGTATCTTCCATGGGACCCTTAATTTCCGCCCCCTATGTGTGAACCACGCGGATGAACACACAACTGACAGCAGCCAAAGAGCACATTTGTACAATGCTTCACGCAAGAAATATGTAAACAGAATCCAACTAATAACTTGAAAAAGTCACTTAGTGTCAATGCAGTTCGTTCTCAGAATATTTTTTGCTGGAGGTACTGGCCCACTTGCACGAAACTTCTGCTAGGATGCTAACCTTGAGGCATTTCCTTTGACACAGCTCTTTTTTTTTGATTGGGTGTTAGCGCCGCGAAGCAACTGTGGCTATGAGCGACGTACAGATGTGGACAGACGGAGAGAGGATAGCAGGAAGGAGTGGGGGACAGGGGGGTTAGTATGCGTCCTGGGCCGACTTCAGGGGGAACTGTGCCGACATTCGTCTAGAAAGTCTTCGGAAAACCCAGGGAAAACCTCAGACAGCACAGCCGGCGGTAGGATTCGAACCCACCACCTCCCAGTCTTCAGCACGACCTTGGTTACCACCAACGAGCGGACGCCTTAGCCCACTCGGCCATGTTGACACAGCTCTGGCAGTGCATTTCGCTTATAGGAAAGTTTATGTCAGTAGCATGTGACACAAGCACTAGCAAGCCTGTGCCAAAGGGAATTCCTCAAGGTTAGGACCCTAGCAGAAGTGTAGTGCAAGCAGGCCCAGGTACTTACCCAAAAGTGTTCAAAGTAAAATTCAAAAGTTATATTTATTTAATTAGTGAGCATATGCAAATAAGCTACTCACTGCACAACTCATCTTTAGCGATAAGAAAGCTCTCCAATAGCACCAACTGTTTATGAATTCAGTTGTTGTTTATGAACTCAGGCTGCGGCCTCATACTCCCACATTTCATCAGTGTACGAGCAATGTGTCAGTAAAAAAAAAAAAAAAAATACTCAGACTGGGGACCTTCACGAAAGAAGTCCAAAAGAAATGGGACGTGGACAACAAAAGGAGTAACAATTAAATGGGGTGTTTACACTTTGGCAGTTTATTCCATGTAGCAGCTGCAGTTTTTGAAATCTAATCTGCAATATTGTAAATTGTGGTAAGCAGACTTCTGGTAGGACACACAGGATGTGAGGCCATATTTAGGTATGTTTGGTATCAGAGTGATTCTATTAGTAAATATATTGATGACACATAACAGAACCTTCTCATTTAATAGATGCTACCTGTAGTAATCAAAATGCATGTAAATCCTGTAAAAATATGCCTTATGAAAGAATATAAGGGGCCCTGTCTAATGCTTATGTACGAAAAGGGGGGCCATTCCCCCAAAGCCCTGAGATCAAGAGGAAAGTCTTCTCCTGCACCCACCTTCCAACACCTGCATACATACCGACATACATTATATCAATGTAAACAAAGGGGTTGTGTTGATAGGCCTCGTGGTTATGATGTTTTCGTTGTCATCATGCATGCTTGTGATTGACCAAAAGTTGACTGCATTGAAAAGACAGAGCTTTTGTTAAAAACCTTACACCACTTGTTTTTCTTTGGTTTGTCTTTCCCTTTTGTTTCTTTCCTGGGAATAGGAAGCCACCATAGCAGAGGCTAACCTTTCCCTACTATTTTTTAATATAATAAACATACCCCCCCCCCCCCCCCCCCCACACACACACACCACTATCCCTTGCTTTTACAAAAAGTGTGCTTTGTAGCCTGTATGATGGATGAGACCTGCGCTGGGTATCTGCAACCACGTATAAGACTATGCAGTATAATAATAAAACATAGTATATAATTAGTTATATTATTAATATTAGTTTAACAATAATAGTATAATAATAAACAACAAATACAACAGAGCATGTGTGGGCTTGATCATTTCACTCAACAAAATAGTTGCTGTGGCTGCAAGACATGAGCTTTATTAAACACAATTGTGTTACAACATTGTGTTTCCTCATCTGTCTTTCAGATAGTATAGCAAAGACAAGTGCTATCTGGTCTTAGAAGCAGGAAGCATGACCATAACAAACAAACAATAATGTATTTTTATGTATTTGTCCTTTCTATGTGTTCCAGCCTCAGAACATTAATTCTCTCATGTTCAACAGTTGCCACTTGTGTCGATACCGTCGTATGAATGTGTGTATGAGTGAGCAAAAATGTAAGAGTGAAAGAAGGATGAGTGAGAGAGAGAGTAGTTAATGTGTCCCTTCAGATGACGCACCCTTGGAAGTCGCTGGGGAGGTGTGTTAGCTTAGCTCAATTGGTAGAGCCCTGGACCGGTAATCCAGAAGATGTGGGTTCGAGTCCTACAGCTCACTAGCCTTTTCAGTGACTTCCATCAATAATGTGGTTGCATGACAATAACTTGACCTACAATCACTGATAGAACAGCATAAATGCAGGCAAGCTGGTGGACAAACTGCATGGCAAACAACCCTGAGCAATGGGCAAATGTTGAAGACAACACGAAAAGACTGCATCCTGTCATGTTGTTTTCAGAGTACGTTTTTTGCGGGTTTCAAAAAATGGTGCAGTACAAAAGCAATTGCCAAAGTTCATCAAGCATCACATTGCTCTGCCCTGAAGGCATAAATAAACAAATCAGAAGGAAGCAGCATAACGAAGCAAAACGAATGGACTGGCCCTGCATGCAACTTTTTCATATGGGCATAATTGCAAGACGTTGTGTAGAACACCAAATTACAGTAGACTCATTAATTCAAACCCCAGGTCATTACATATTTTTGTTCAAATTGTCATAAATTACTCCAAATATATGATGCAGCTCACATTTTTTAGCCTTTCCTCTAAAGAAGCACTATTACGAGTGGGGACACAAGAAAGGAGGCATAAGTTAATAACTGCAGAGATATTCAAAAGAAGCATGTCGATGGTTACTAGCTTAACACGTCAGTCCTCAAAACTAAATTTCTGATGTCAGCTAAAGCCCAAGCAGTAAGGGTGCCTTCTTTAGGAGACAGGCATCTGGAGGTGAGCATTATGTTCAAAGGAGGGTGTCTCAAGAGGTGGCGTCAGCAACATGCGGAAGCCATCTTCTGCCAGTAGGAGGGTTTCACAAGGGAATGAAAAATGTTGATTAGGCAAAAATGCCGTTCAGTTAATAAGCTTTTCAATACACTGAAAACTGTGAGCTAAACATGGAGATGACATGAAGTATGCAAAAGTATGAATTATCGTAGCTCGAGGTAATGAGAGAACACCTACATTAAAATGTAGCAGGTACCAGAGAAGTTTTTGTCGGTTGTTTGAGGTCTATCTTATTAACTGCCGTGAACTTGCCTGGGCTATGCTTGTATGGCATTAGCACCATGCATCATAAAACGCAATATATTTACCCTTTCTTGTGCAATGACGGCCCGCTTAAAGACACGTCCTGAAGCTCACTAACACAACTGTTACCTGATAGCCATACACATGCCAGTACTGTACATGTTCATCGCATTGCCCTTGGTGGTTTGTTTTTCTTTTTGTTTGCCTTTCTTTGCTGGGAATAGCAACCCGCCATGGTGCAAACTAACCTTTCCCTCCTATTTTTTTTACATAATAAAGATACCTCCCCCCCCCCCCCGGTGACCTTTTACGACTAACCAATAGATGTTTTTGTGTTGTTGATGCTGTATGTTCTTCGAGTTTCCCCCAACAACCTGAACGTTATAGCAGTGAGTGGGACCAGAATTCATCAAAACCATGCTCTTAAGCACAGAAAAATCAACACTTTTCAAAAGAAAATCTCATCGATTTAAAGCTTTCTGGCAGGTGTTTACACAGCCTATAGGAAAACCAAAAAGTTGTAACTCTAGCGATATGATGCTACCATAATTGATATGTTGTTTGTGCACAGCAAACTGAAATATTAAAAGGCCATTATTAGCGGCAAAACATGGGGAATACAGTTGTAGTTTTTGTATTACACGGAATTACGGACTTCACTGATGCCGTCCAACTGCAACGACATGCATGAAGCCCAAGCAAGTAATTTATCCTGCAACATGTGGGGGTTTCGTGGAAACGACATTGCTGTGTGACATTGCAAGTATTACTCTAGTGACATGAATAAATAATCCCTTTTGTTTGCTTGTAATGAAAAAAAGAGGAGAAAGTGAACTTGTCTCCAGACTTGTTCTGCTGCTCCTAACATAAATTCTCATCCCCCCCACTCCCTAAAAATACTGCTCGTGCTCTGCTCGCAAGTTTGCTATTCACTATGCACATGGTCGCTGTTCAGAAGTCCACTAGGCATACGTTCACTAGCAGTCCACTATTCACAATTATCCCAGGATCATGCACAGAGAATCCTAACAGGTTGTATCCATCCCACAGCTCTGAACACAAGTGCCTCCAAGGCAGCATCCCTAGTGTTCGGTGCCCAAAGTCCCAACACCTTCACTATATTGAAGACACTGCTGTCTAGTCGAGCCCTTCTTGTTTCATAACCTGGCAGTGCATGTTACTGTTTTACAGAGCTGCAGTGCCTTTGCATTTGTGAGCAACATGTTGTACTTAAAGCTTAATTTATGTGCATACATACGTACAGCATGTGATGGTGTGGGTATGATCAAGATTGGGTCAAGTGGGTGCAAACACTGGCACTGTATTTTTTTTTAGTTAACCCACTCCCTTACCTTGATCAGTAAACATATGAACCTAGACACCTTCCCATTCCCATCCCGGTTTGATAAGTTAACGAATTTCTAAGTTTGCTCGATACCCCCTTGTAGAAACCATTGTATGACAGCTTTCCTAAATAATAAAAACAAGAGCAATGTGTCATGTGTTAGTTGCCAAAACAGAGGGCTCCCAGTAATACCCAGCCAGCAGTGGCCCCAGCCAAACATGAAAAGCAAGTTGTAAGCATCTCATGACCATGTCGAATACATCTTGTCACTATTCCTAACCAAATTCACTTAGACATGTTTTTCTGGAGCTACAATTCTAGTTATGACTGGTAATGGTCAATGGTTGTCTCCAATGAACAATTCCGTGGTGAATCTGGTATGTGAATGAGGTATTGCATAAACAGGTGACGGGTGAAACTGATGATCTTTCGTCCTGAAGTGATAACCACTTTTGTCTCTTTGTCCATTAACATCACAGTCATGAGCAGAGATGAGAGTTGACCATGAGACACAGAGACTACCATAGCCATGGGATACAGAGTAAAAAATGAAATCAGATAATATAATTTACACCACAAATGGCAATTTCAATATTCCTCATGGAACGTGCAATTGCTAAGTCACAAAGTTACCAAAGTAATGTCTTGTTGAGCTGCGTAGTAATGAACTAATCTAAAACAAGTAACGTAACTAATACTTGCGTTCAGTTTGTGCAGTTCAAATGAGAAAACAAACATTTCAGGAATAAATGTGTGATAAAATTGGTCAGTTCTGGTTGGGTGATATCAAGTGAGACACAAGTAGCTATACCTAAATGTTCCAACTCGAAGCATCCCTTCTCTCTCCAGAAAACAAACAATGTGAATGCCATTCCTCATCATAAGATGACCAATGCAGTGATACTGACATCATTATTGTTTTTGCTTTTACTGGTAGCTTTTGTAGAAGTATGCTTTTCATTAATTTTAGTCTTGCTATTTTGGCGCACTTGCCTCTTTAGGTATGCATGTGTATATTATGCATAATGTTTTCTCAAGTTCAGGCCACCGTTCCCTGTTAGCAGTCAGAAACACTGAATAAAGGACAAAATATAGCAATATAAAAACCTGTGTACATTCTTTGTCATGCTGTGTACATTTATCCACAACATTTAGTAATGAAAGGCAAGTGTAGTCGACTTTTTGCCAACATGTAACCACAAAAGTAAGCTGTACCAACACTATGGTCATAAAAGCTTATAAATATTGGTACAGAAAGATATATGAAGTGCACTGAAATGCACCATAAATACAGCCTGACTACGTGTTATACCCGATTCCACCCCAGAGTCTGAAGAGTTCGTGTTAAACCAAGTATCGCCCTGAATTCAATCACGTTTCAATCATGAACTAAACTGGGTGCACATTATTTGGATTTGACGCTCAAGACCACTACATGCAACTTTCTCTGCGCGAGAAAAAAAGACAAAAGGAATATAACCTGAAAACGTCAGAGTGACTCTAGTCGGAACCACACACACAGTCTTTGTGCACGCACCATGCACAGACTTCAGTACGGCGCCTTTGCTTTTGCAGATTCACTTCAAACTTCTCTACACGCCGCAAGGACCCATTTTCAGTTTCTGTCCCACTTTTACATTCGAACATTTTCAACTTCCATGCCGTGTATTAATGGCAACGACCACCCAAATAGCAGCACAACATCGCTGGCATACACTGAAAACACCGACTCTCTGCGGACTCACGCTTTCAAACACAAGGAGCATAAATGTTGGAAGAACTTGCGCGTTACTTAACGCGTAATCTCAAGGCACGTCAACCAGCAAGCCAAATCTCTCTGTTTCTTTTCGCTCAACTCATATGTCCCAACCGAACACCACAAAACGTAACACCGCCTACAGCCGCCATTATGTCAGCAGCGTCCTGCGCCAACGCGATGCATCGGCATCGGGTTTTCAGGGTTTTCTGCCGCCGCCGCCGCCGCCGCTCTTCTGTATCGGTCAGGGTTTCGAAATACGCGCCCCGGCGGTGTAGTGCCCCGGCGGTGCAGTTAGTGTAGCAGACGCCGCTCAGCAGTGGACAGCAGCGGGCAACATTTCTTGATCTTTGATTCCAGCGAACCTAGCGTGTATTCCGATTTGATACTGTCGCAGTTATATGCACATTAATTTATGGAGGTATTGAATAAAAGAAGCTGGAGTAATATTTCTCGCACGACGCCAATCCAAACTGAACATAGCTGCTAATATTGGGCAACAAAAAGTTACATTATGTAATTTCAGGCATGTAGTTAATATTAGTTGTGACCAGAATGCACCACAACTTAAAACTGTTAGCCTCGATCGTTGTCAATTTCACGACACGTCCGAAATATATATCTACAGGACATCCAGGGGACGTCCCTCTCGCAACGTCACCCCTGGATGAATGTAGGAAATTTATGGATATTTTTGGATATCCATGGAATGTCAGCTGGACATCCATCTCTGGACGTTATGACAAAACATGGATGTCCTCGGGACGTTGATGTTTGTCTGGTAATTTTGTTTCTTGAAGAAAGCAATAAGCCAGACATCACCAGGGCAACGTTTGGAGATTAGGAGGACCTTGATGTTGCAAAACATGTTGTATTGGAACAAGTACAATCTTTTTCTTCTTCCTCCGTCTCTGGCCGCCATTCACCAAGGAACATTGGCCAGGGCGCTAAACTCCAAGTTGGGCGCAAGTGTTCCAGTCGCAGATTCGGATCACTTGCTCTAGGCCAGATCAAGCCGCTCCACTGCGGAGTGTGCCACTTGCTCCGACTCTGCCATTGGAATTCAACATATGAAAACAACAACTCCGGCACCCGAAACCAACGGAGACAGTGGTCTCTTGTTTCAAGCCCGTACAGACTCCCTCCCAACACAGAAGCGACTCTGCGAACTCTTTGGAAACGCAAACCCAGCATGTACCCTATGTAACACCGGAGAAGAAGAGGACTTACAACGCATCCTGCAGACTTGCCCGGCCTTACGCGAAGACGGAGTGTCCAAGACACCAGTCCCTATCGCCATCATGTTGGGCCTCGAGGCATCACCCAGCTCCCAACCCCAGATCAACGACACGAAGAAAGTCCTCCTCAAGTGGGAAAAGGCCTCCAAAATCAAATCAAGGGCGCTCCACGAGACGGCCGGCAGACCCCATCTCGAAACCGAAACCGGTCAAACACAGCGGACGGATGGATGGATGGATAGCGGCCTTCCCTTTGTATCGGGCGGTAGCATACGCCACCTAGCCTGTTAAAGTACGCCTTGCATTCGAGTTGCCTCCGCGGGAAAAATGAAGCCATTATTTCAATTTCATCCATTTTTGTTGTACTGTTTATTAATAGGCCTGTTCTTTCACACGAATGTTGCACGGACGATCTTTTTCGCGTTGTTGAAATACTGGGAACTTTTTGCCTGCTTTGTAGTTTGTTGGGTTTGTGTGTTGAAGTCGTTGAAACCGGTTGAAGCCGTCATGGCTATAGAAGCCCGCTCATATTCGAAACGTTGAAAGTGTATCTGAAGCGTGCGAAGCACTTTGTAATTTGTCAGTTTGTACTGTGTATCACCGCTATGTTTATCATGACCTTAGTTGTCCGTGCGCCATAAAAACCTGAATAATCATAATCATCGCTATGTTTATCATGGGTCATCATGAGGCACATCACGCCATTGATATGGATTTGATGAAACAAATCGGATTCAAGTCAACTCTATATTTTCGAGAAGCAAATGAAGTCATTATGTATCCACAATTATAATTTTTTTTTCTGTATTTAGTTATTTCTGCTCTTACGCAACAACGCCTTACGACATTACTGTGGCGGGGATACCTACAAATAAAAGTAAGCAATAAGTACAGCATACAAAAAGAAAAATTAAAAAGCACACATGTATAAGACAACACGTACTCAGGTCCCGAAAAAATAAGCTCTATACATCTGTTGGGCTGAATATTCCTGTGATGATCAATCTCGATATGTACGATGGAGGTTCCTTTGTCATATACTAATTTTATCATTAATAATCTTATCTGAAAATTGCAAACGTAACTGTTGTCTCCTTGTAGACAAACTATCCCAACCTAATCTTGACTTTACCTCGCTTATACTAACATCCATGCAACTCATCTGGCCGCAATATTCTGAATCCTCTCCTGAATTAAAAACATTTCGTGCGGATCCCATATTGTACATGCACAATCCAAAGTAGGGCGAACCATATAGTAATGTATGCATCCCTTTTAACTCGAGTACTAGCCCGTTTAATATTATGGAAAACAAAGTGAAGCATCTTTTTTGCTTATTTGGCTTTTTTCATGCCAAATCAAATCCCATTTCAAATCCGGGTTTGTCAAATCCTCTGCAAAATCCAGAAATTTGAGGAATTTGGTAGAAAACATGGCCAGGTGGTCAACTTTAGAGCGTCGTGCTGCTATTCACTGAAAGTATATCGTGTCAGGTTAGCCGGAGATGAATAATAAAACACACGAAGATTCAAATTTACAAATGCAACTAACCAAAGTAAGGCAGACACTTGGGGTAGTTGGTACGGTGTAAAAACAGCACAAAGAAAGAGATAGATATACACCACGACGCCGAACATCCAACACATTTAATAAAATGAAAAATATACATGTACAACAATTATTTCTTATGTAATGTCTTCCCGCAATTACAGTTTTCTGGCATCTTCCACCAAACTGTACACTTTCCTAACTCTTTTTTGTTTTTCGCTTTCTTTTTTATTTCATCCTTTTGTTTTTCTAATGTACAGGCACGCAACGCTTCGGAACCGGTTCTGCAGTAAAAAGTTGAAGGCATCAAGAATATATATGAGGAAAACCTCAGATTTCGAAGAATACAAGTTGACACGCGTGTGGAAACAGTCCGGGTGCAATATGTCACGAGGAGCTTTTACAATTTCGCTGCAATACCACACTACTATATTGAAAACAATGATCATGTATGAACAAATTAATATAGTGCAAGAGAACTCATGTACTCTATAACATTTTTTTTAGTTCGAATTTTAGTCTTGTATCGTCCTCGTCGTCTTCTGTGTTCTTCAAACTCATGGAAATGTTACATCTTTCAATAGCCTTGTGTCCAGCTAGACAAAAAGTCCAAGTGAAAATTGCCGAAAATTTGCCGGAGATCGGTATTTGGTTGGCACAAGTCGCTGTAACTTGAGCTGACGTCGTCATAATGTCACCTGCGAAGGCAGTTCGTAAACTGCGTTGGGCTCAAAGCAGTGGCCTAGCCCAAAAATATTTATGGAGGAGTTCTATGGGGACTTTACATGGGTGAGGAGGATTTCATTATGATCTCCCTCTTCCAAATGCACTAACCAAACTTACAATTTGGGGGGTTAAACCCCCAAACCCCGGCATATAAATGCGGGCCAATATTGGCCCAGCGTTTAGAGGAAACTCCAAAACAGCAGCTGCTGCTCGAAACAATCAAAGCAACGATGCTAGTCTATGTAGTTCAATTCGATGTATACAAGTCCATTTCTACATTTTTTCTTCAGCTTGCAAATTATTTTCAGACAAGGTGAAAACCAGCTTACACATTGAGCCATAGTGACACGGACGGCATTACTTAAGGAATTTTCATTTCCTACTCGTTTGTAATGTGTATAACCTTTGACAATAACAGCTGTCGAACAGGTTGGTACGTATACATGTCTATTCCAATAGCGGCAAAACGATGGTAAGACAGGCCACACATGACCATCAGCAGCAGTTTCAATCTTTGGATTTTATTTTTGCAATATACACACCTGCCAGATACAGTTGTAAGGCACACTGGTGTTACAGAATAGAATATCGCGTATATGGGTGCAGAAGATGCATGGGATACCTCATAACCATGGTTGGTTGAGAATCTTATTAGATTTGGACCATACTTGGCCCATCATTGCTGGTGCCTCATGGGACGCTATCTAGCCAACTAATGCCCGACTAGAAACCAAGCTTGGTTCTACAATGGCCCCAACTGCAATGCATGCTGGTCCCCGTGTTTGTTAGGACGGTCTGTCACATACTGGCCCAAACTTGGCAGTATTCAGTTGGCCCGAGTAAGGCCGATGTCAATCAAAGCTTGGCCGAACCCTCTTTTTCGCAAGCTCGGCCCAACTAGGCCGAACAACGTTTAGGTATAGGAATGTCATTTTTCTCCATGGGAAGCACATTGCTCTGCTTACTGTTAACAGATTCTTCGTCCCGCTCTGGTTCATAAATTTGGTGCCCCGTGTGTTTCTTTTCTTTCATTTTTGTTTTCTTTTAAATACAGACAGGCAAGCTTTGTGCTGATGGCATGTATATAGTTTCCCTTCAGTTGACAATTGAACCCCTGTATGCAAGAAGGGCATAAGTCGAAAAATCCCAAACCGAGAAAACTTCAAGTGAGCAGTTGGTAAAGTAATTGCAGCCGGGTTATCTCGACTAATGCAATGAAAAATGTGTAACATATATGTTTGTGTTTTTTGGGTCTGTGACTTAGCAGAAATTGTCCGCGAGCATGATATATCATTTTTCAATGTAACACCGCATGCACACAGGGTTATCGCGCAAATTCAAGCAGCTTTCACAAGTCGTACTTTGATTGCTGAAGAACCAGGTAGGGTGAAGCAGGGGCGGATTTAGGAGGGGGGGGTCCGGATGTCCTGACCCCCCCCTCAATTCTAGACTTGAACATAGGGTTCAATGGACCAATCCCAGCATGCACCTGGCACTTGTCCATAGCGGACCCCCACCCCTCCGAAAAATCCTAGATCCTGGGGTGAAGTCACCTGTGTGTTGTAGAGCAGCATGGGTAGAGCGTATCGCGCTGCTAAACGAGCACAATCTTGAAAATAATATCGTAGGTGACCAGCATAATATGACTTATTAGCTTAGTGCTCATGTTTTTTTTGCTTTTCTTTTTTTCGATTACAACGCCCAGTATCACTGCCGACACAGTCGTGTTAGTTAGGAAGAACGTGTTTTTCGAGTGGCCGCCGTTCAATTTAAGCTATCATTTGTATGCGTGCAGTGGCGTATCTAGAGCTACCTGCGTCCATGGCAACATGGTTAACATGATGTCCTTGGGGATGCGTTTTCGTGTGGTCCGCACTAGGTTTCACCCTACAACCTCTCTAATGGCGGGTGCTTTAGATCATTTATGAATGTGCCAGGTTGAGTGCCCGACCTGGCACATTCACACCCGACCACATAATGGCGCCCCTGTTCACCTGGCGCCCATGGCACCTGTCCACACCTGCCACACCCTAGATACGCCACTGGGTGCTAAGGACACGCTGCTAGCTTTGAACTCCCTTCGAAAAAACGTCTTTAGAACAGACGGCGTCGATCAACCGGCTTTCGACCGAACGGCTTGCGACCAAGCGGTCTTCGATCAAACGCCTTCTCCAAACAACTTAGGATTTCGGAATAACTCCTTGAACTCCATCTTTATGTTAATGTACAAGATAAAATGAAAGGAACCTGACGCGCGACGAGGTCTCGGAGCACGATTTCCGTCTCATAACGCTCTGATTATTACCCGGAAACTTCAGTACTATATTTTTAGACACTCCTTGGTTTTCACAGGGTACTTCACATTGCACCAGACCTTTCGTTCAGCGTAGACACTAGTTCAGCGGAGAATCCCCAGTGACCCGGAGCTTTTCCTAATCTTTCTCAGAAGGCCTCCCTTTGTGCGCCGTGCAAAGACAGACGGGTACAGGTTTTGGGTCATCCAACGTGCAACTAGCAAGGATTGTCGAAAGATGGAAAATCCAGGGAACCAGTCTCGAAAAATTGGCCGTATCTCAAAATAACGTGATCGAAGTCCCCGTTGAAAAATAAACTACTGTAAATAAATGTTATCTGGCTATTTCTGCGCGGAAAATGCCAAAGCCCACTAAGACTAACCTGAACATGAAAATGCCAACACCGAACTTTTACTAACCCAATAATCAACTAACTAACGTGCTGTTCCGCCGCGTCCGTTTCATTTATCTCCTATTTCTTAATTTTATTTATTTATTTATGTATTTTTGGAATAGCAAGCCGACGTCTCGTTTGATTGACCTTTAGCCCTTTTTTTCCCTTTTGGTCTAATAAATATGTGGGAGCTAGTAAGGAGCAACCACACTGGGACAGAGGTCCGATGGGGCGACAGTTTATTCCTGGAATGAGCGAGCGAGAATGATGATCGAGATCGTGTGCGTGAAAAGGGCATGCTGTCCGTCTTCTTTTACGGTAGGTGGCGGTACGGTGGTGTCCCTCTACATCAGTCCTGACCGGCGATGATGGAATGTCCCAGCGGGCAGATGGTCGTGGCCTCACGCTAGGACGGTGCCGGTAGAACTCGGTGGCCTCCGTGCGGGTCCCCGGTAGAACGTTGGGCCCGGTGCCTCTTGAGCGCCATTGGATGGGCTGCCAGCACTCTGTATCGAAGCCTGGTGGGAAGGCAAGGCGGGCAGGGTTCTTGGGAATGGCATGACGATGCGGATGGGGCCATGCAGCCGCCAGCGGCGTACCGAGACCGGTATGGGGGCGTGATGCTCGTGAAGGTGCCGCTGGTGAAAGCCCGAGGAGTGCCATCGCGAAGCATGTGGCGACGTGACGCAGAGTGAGAGACCATGGCGATGCGAGCTGAGTAGATGAGCGGGCTGGGTAGAACCATGGTGTTGCGTGGCCGGGCGTTGCGATGAGTGGAGCCGCGGCGAATTGACGTCGTCGCCTTGCGGTTCCTCGGTAGAACGATGCACCGTACCTTCGGATATGGCTTCGGAGGTGGGCTTGCAGAAATTTGGGATGGTACTGGGCCGAATTATGCTGCCGAACATGGTGTTCGTTGTTCGGGTCACCAAATATGTGGGAGCTAGTAAGGAGCAACCACACTGGGACAGAGGTCCGATGGGGCGACAGTTTATTCCTGGAATGAGCGAGCGAGAATGATGATCGAGATCGTGTGCGTGAAAAGGGCATGCTGTCCGTCTTCTTTTACGGTAGGTGGCGGTACGGTGGTGTCCCTCTACATCAGTCCTGACCGGCGATGATGGAATGTCCCAGCGGGCAGATGGTCGTGGCCTCACGCTAGGACGGTGCCGGTAGAACTCGGTGGCCTCCGTGCGGGTCCCCGGTAGAACGTTGGGCCCGGTGCCTCTTGAGCGCCATTGGATGGGCTGCCAGCACTCTGTATCGAAGCCTGGTGGGAAGGCAAGGCGGGCAGGGTTCTTGGGAATGGCATGACGATGCGGATGGGGCCATGCAGCCGCCAGCGGCGTACCGAGACCGGTATGGGGGCGTGATGCTCGTGAAGGTGCCGCTGGTGAAAGCCCGAGGAGTGCCATCGCGAAGCATGTGGCGACGTGACGCAGAGTGAGAGACCATGGCGATGCGAGCTGAGTAGATGAGCGGGCTGGGTAGAACCATGGTGTTGCGTGGCCGGGCGTTGCGATGAGTGGAGCCGCGGCGAATTGACGTCGTCGCCTTGCGGTTCCTCGGTAGAACGATGCACCGTACCTTCGGATATGGCTTCGGAGGTGGGCTTGCAGAAATTTGGGATGGTACTGGGCCGAATTATGCTGCCGAACATGGTGTTCGTTGTTCGGGTCACCAAATATGTGGGAGCTAGTAAGGAGCAACCACACTGGGACAGAGGTCCGATGGGGCGACAGTTTATTCCTGGAATGAGCGAGCGAGAATGATGATCGAGATCGTGTGCGTGAAAAGGGCATGCTGTCCGTCTTCTTTTACGGTAGGTGGCCGCCACAAATATATCCCCCCCTCCCCAGTCGCTGTCGTTGGTTGTCGTTGGTTTTCCTTGCTTCGCGAACGTGAATTTGGGTACCGGAAAAGACTGTTGCTCATTGCGTGGGCGGAAATTAGAAGCGGTCGCTTGATCGATTTTTCTTATTGGTTCACGTGGAGCATTCATGAAAATAAATAAATAAAATAATAAAGATAAAAATAAAAATAAATCGATCAATAAAAGAAAGAAAGAGAAACAACAAATAAAGCTGCAGTTCTAAGTGCCGTTATCCTAAGAAACATTTATCTCTGTGTAATCCGCTTGCTGGCTGTTTCAACATTACGAACATTACAGGGCAGTCCTGTTGAACGTTACTGGAATGTTTGTGAAGTTGGCCTTCCACTAACCGTAAATACGAGAGATTCTTGTTAGCCTTATGAGACAGTTGACTGAGTAAGCACAAACCCGAAACGGCTGTGATGTTCGTGAATGACAAAGGTCTGCAAATAACCAGTGGTCTCCCCTCTTTAGCTGAAAAAAAAGCAAGAAAGAAACAAAAAAGGAGAAGACACTGATTGCCTCATGCTCCGTATGTTCGAATCAAAAGTTACAGAAAAAGAGGTGCTAACAGTGGCGTATCTAGAGCTACCTGCGCCCATGGCAACATGGTTAACATGATGTCCTTGGGGATGCGTTTTCGTGTGGTCCGCACTAGGTTTCACGCTACAACCTCTCTAATGGCGGGTGCTTTAGATCATTTATGAATGTGCCAGGTTGAGTGCCCGACCTGGCACATTCACACCCGACCACATAATGGCGCCCCTGTTCACCTGGCGCCCATGGCACCTGTCCACACCTGCCACACCCTAGATACGCCACTGTATGCGTGTGTAGAAAAGGGGCAAGATCTGACTGCCCATCCCATTGACACACATACATTTCTCGTTTCTTACCCTCCTGTAACAGGTCAACAAATTGCAATACGGTCCTAAATTTTCTATGGCAGGTACATGCTGGTATGTGGATGTCATTGCAGCAAAAATACACGAAAGAGGATTGCATTACATGCATGGATTGCTTATTGCATACAGAGGTTCAATTACTTTATATATGGTTATCTCTAAATTAAAAACCGGAGACTGGGGGACAAAAAAGGACAAACACAGACAAGCTTGTCGGTGTTATGGATCTATACCACCAGCTCGCTTGCCACCTCTCTATCCTCTCGGTACTGTGTATATATTTTTGTCATTTTCTTTGGGGAATGTGTTGCACGATTTGCACTAAACATATCCGATCATCGTGATCATTTTGTGACCTTAGTATCAATAAAGAAGTATTCTTGATCGAAGACAATTTGTCGCCTTCTCTTATGTTTTTCTCATTTTTATCTGCCTCTCTTCCTTTCTACTTAATCTGCATATCAACAACTTTGGTTATGGACACTTCGCTTTTTGTAACCAGTTGGAAGGAGAAGTGGTCACGAGATAAGGGTATTTCGAGGCTGTCGGGATCCGGGGCTAAAGATCATATGTGGCAATCATATAAGGCCGAAAATCATGAGACCGAACTATCAGAAAGCTGGAAAGTCGGAAGATAGAACTATCGAAAAACCAAACAAAGAGGAGCCCTAAGATATGAAAAGCATTAAAATTACAATTACTACATAAAGTATACTTTCACTAAGTCGATGTTATATGTGAATTGCTGTAGCAAATGAATCATAAAAAAAGAAGAAAGAAAAGGACAGAAATCACTGGACCCGCGGTGCTGGATATACGTATATAAACTCAATAAACTGCAAACTAAATTTTGAACATCTCAAAGAAATTCTAGAAAAATCTTGGGGGCGACACATGATTCACATTTACCACCTGCACATCTGTCTGTTTTCCCACGGTGGTGGTTCCTCGGAAAAACCCGTTCATGTCTTTGGAAGACCTTTTGGGGGGCTAGCAGAATTCGCTTGCGCGAATTCAACCTCCTCTTGTTGTTTTACCAACCACCAACCTGCTTTGTACATGAGCTATGGTGCTTCTGCGCAGATATAGGACAGCGTTACGTTTCTGATCCTTGTTGTTTAGTTTCGAAAGCGATTGCCCTATCTACAGGGATCTCAAACACGCGGCCTCTTGGCCGCCAAAGAGAACGAAGACATACTGTAAAACCTTTACTGCTCCGACTTGCACAACAATTAAAAACAACACCACAGTAGACGTTTCGCCGCCTATCCAGGCAGCATCCTCAGTACAAATGGGCAAACCAAGGGGCACATCACTCACTTATCAAAGAGGGCGGCGTACACATCCGGCAGAGGGCCACGGTTTTTGTTGCACGCTGACTCCGCATGTCTGATAAACCACGATTCCAACAACTTTCGCGGGCCCCATCTTATCTCCCGTGCCAAGGTTTCCGCGTTATCAAAATCAAATACATGTTCAGTGGCCCAACAGTGATCAACCAACTCGGTTTTCAATCGCGTGGCATTCGTAGCATTGGCCACATCACTTTTATGCTCTTTCAAACGTGTTATTTGTTTCCTGCCTGTCTCACCGATGTAGATCCTATCACAACCCCCGCATTGGATTTTGTACACAACACCGCTTTGTTCATGCGGTGCGGTGCGATCTTTAGGTTTTCCAAAAGTGGCGGCCAAAGTACATATCGGTTTGAAAACCGTTCTTACACCTAGTGGGCGTAAAGCCCTACGAATCGCATACGACACACTTTGAACAAAAGGGATGCACACCACAGATTTGACGTTGTCGGTCCGAGTTACCCTATCTTTGACACGTCGTCTTGTGTTGCTAAGGAAAGTACCTGGATAGCCCCGTTTCCGCAGAGAGGATGTGTACGCCGCCCTCTTTGATAAGTGAGTGATGTGCCCCTTGGTTTGCCCATTTGTACTGAGGATGCTGCCTGGATAGGCGGCGAAACGTCTACTGTGGTGTTGTTTTTAATTGTTGTGCAAGTCGGAGCAGTAAAGGTTTTACAGTATGTCTTCATCACCCGGCTTTTGGAGTATTTTCTCACGTATCCGCTTCAATTACGGAGGTACGGTTGTTGACCAACTAAGGGAGTACAGGTTGGGACAAAAGTTTACGGAACACGCGAGCGGCGTCTTTTTTCTTCGGTGCGACACCCTAGCGGCTGGCGGAAGCGGGTGAGTTCACTGCTTCGGAGGGGTGGAAGCATGCGCATTTAGCGACACACAGTGGGGGGTTCCGGTGTCGCTCTGGTGTGTCCGGGCACTGGAAGCTACCGCTGTGTGTCGCTAACAGCGCACGCTTCCACCCCCCCGAAACAGTGAACTCACCCGCTTCCGCCAGCCGCTAGGGTGTCGCACCGAAGAAAAAATACGCCGCTCGCGTGTTCCGTAAACTTTTGTCCCAACCTGTACATCGGTCAGTCTACAAAGATAGTACGGAACCAGTGCCACGTGCGTTTTAACCATGAATGCCTCAACAACAACGTGGTTCCTCGAAGCCTACATTGCAAGCCCCTTGTGGACACTGCGTATGGCCGTGAACTTGCGCGACGTTTCAGCCGGAATTGCCTGAGAGCCCGCATCCAGGATAACAGACAGCAGATTCAAGTAGCAAGATGTCGCATGACAGCATCGGAGCGCGTTCTCCGTGCTACATTGCACCTAGACGACTTCCATGATGTCCTGGTGACGACAAAGCAGGCAGAGGTTACAGAGAAGGACAAATATACCGAGGCCCACCGCCAGAAGCTTGCACGGTTGCTTCCGGGTTCTTCTACATGCTTCGGTGGGACTTCCAACGTGCACAACTTGTCATCCAAGCAATTGTCGGAAGACCACGTGAGCCTTTTGTCGAAAGGTTTGAATTTTGCTGTGGCACCAGGTAGAGTCCCGAAGCGTGATATTGTCGTGGAGGTTGAAGAATGTCTCCGGCACTGAAGGACACGGCCAATGTTAGTCTGGCCCGTAGTCGAGTAGTCAGCGTTTTGGCGGACGCTCAGCCCCCGCGTCGGAACTTAACCCGTGGGGAATGTGCGGCCTTAAAGGGACTATCGCATCCGGGAACGTATGTATGATACCGATAGGGTAATGTTCCTCATCGCTTTAGAGTCAACTTTGCCAAATTTCTCTTCCGAAAACAGCTTACATATTAAGTAAACGAGTTTTAAAGGTTCGCATTCCATCTGCAGCCAACGCGATGATGACGTAAGCCAGACACACGAATGGGAGCGCAGCGCTGGCGATTGTCTTCGAGATCGTCTGCTTGGCGTTCGCATCGCACTATACTAAGTGAAAAGTCCTCGGTAAATACTCTGACTTTCGCTTACCAGTGTGAGTGCAGACGTAACCATGTTACGTGAAACACGGCGTTACGCTCCTGACTGTACGAACACGTTCAACGTTAGCGAGAAACAACATTCCGCGGGCCGGTAACAGAGAAGACGCCGTCCCCTAGAATTCCGCCTCGCCCGCCCGCCTGTCGGTCGGTTGCCAAGGCTACCAAGGTCCCTCCGGCCGCTCCGTGATTGGTATTCTCCATGTGAAAGGGCGCGCAGTGATTGGCCTCGTCCGCGTGACGTTTCCAGAGAGGGAATCCAGGAATGCGTCGTCTGCTCTTGCCAAGTTTTATATCAAACTACACAGGAACGACGCTGCCAATTCGCGTCGGGTTTTCGGCGTTATTATCAGTGATGAACGCGGAATAAAAAAGCACTACAGTTTCGGAATCGACCGGGACGGATGCGATAGTCCCTTTAAGGGATTTGAAGTCTGATGCTTCGGTTGTGATCCTCCCAGCTGACAAGGGGAAGGGCACTGTTCTCCTGGATCGCGAGGTGTATGACAGGAAGATGCTACAGTTGTTGGATGACCCTGTCCACTTTGAGAAGATGGCTGCCGATCCTACTGCGAAGTCTGAGCGGCAGCTTGTTGATCATTTGCGAAGACTTAGAAGAGAGGGCAAGATTGATGAGACTCTTTACCGTCGCCTATTTTCTTCAGATGGGGCTGTACCAAAAATATACGGATTGCCCAAGATTCACAAGGAGGATAGCCCTCTTCGACCGATTGTGTCTTTTGTGGGTTCGCCGACATATGGGTTGTCTAGATTTTTGGTAGAACTTTTAAAGCCTCTTGTGGCTGATAATGTGTTTGCAGTTAAGAACTCTAGGGACTTTGTTTCCCGTGTCCGTGCACTTCAGTTGAGGGACGACGAGTTAATGGTTTCCTTTGATGTGGTTTCGTTGTTTACGAACGTTCCCGTTGTGTTGGCTTTAAGCATCATTGAGAAACGTTTGAAAGAAGATTGTACGCTAGAAAATCGCACGTCATTACTGGTCAATGATATCATGGTTTTACTTAGATTTTGTCTAAAGCAGACGTTTTTTACCTTTGCTGGTGTTGTGTACCATCAGGTTGAGGGCTGCCCTATGGGAAGCCCAGTGTCGGTAACTGTCGCCAACATAGTAATGGAGCATGTGGAGAGTGAGGTGATGTCGTTTCTCTTTCCGGTGAAGATGTATTGTAGGTATGTTGACGATACGTTTGTTGTGCTGGAAAGGAGTAGCTTGTATGCGTTCCACCAGGCTCTGAACAGTGTACACCCCGCTGTTCAGTTTACTTGTGAAACGGAAAGTGACGGCTCACTCCCTTTTCTGGATGTGTTGGTGAGACGGGACCGAGAGGGCTTCCTTGGGACTTCTGTTTACCGCAAACCCTGCGACAGTGGGGGTCTGTTATCTTTTTATTCACACCTCCCATTTGAACACAAACAAGCTGTGGCGCATACCCTTTTGTCCCGATGTGACGCGCTGTCGTCTAATGAGTATGTACGGTTACAGGAGTTAACTAACATAGCTACCTCTCTGCGGAAACGGGGCTATCCAGGTACTTTCCTTAGCAACACAAGACGACGTGTCAAAGATAGGGTAACTAGGACCGACAACGTCAAATCTGTGGTGTGCATCCCTTTTGTTCAAAGTGTGTCGTATGCGATTCGTAGGGCTTTACGCCCACTAGGTGTAAGAACGGTTTTCAAACCGATATGTACTTTGGCCGCCACTTTTGGAAAACCTAAAGATCGCACCGCATGAACAAAGCGGTGTTGTGTACAAAATCCAATGCGGGGGTTGTGATAGGATCTACATCGGTGAGACAGGCAGGAAACAAATAACACGTTTGAAAGAGCATAAAAGTGATGTGGCCAATGCTACGAATGCCACGCGATTGAAAACCGAGTTGGTTGATCACTGTTGGGCCACTGAACATGTATTTGATTTTGATAACGCGGAAACCTTGGCACGGGAGATAAGATGGGGCCCGCGAAAGTTGTTGGAATCGTGGTTTATCAGACATGCGGAGTCAGCGTGCAACAAAAACCGTGGCCCTCTGCCGGATGTGTACGCCGCCCTCTTTGATAAGTGAGTGATGTGCCCCTTGGTTTGCCCATTTGTACTGAGGATGCTGCCTGGATAGGCGGCGAAACGTCTACTGTGGTGTTGTTTTTAATTGTTGTGCAAGTCGGAGCAGTAAAGGTTTTACAGTATGTCTTCATCACCGGGCTTTTGGAGTATTTTCTCACAAAGAGAACGAAGCTACCCTCTCGAAAAATTTAAAGACGAATTAGGAGAACAGATTTTCAGGCATTGTTTTCAGCCTGGCCCGCCGTACTGCTGCTGCGCTGTCCATGTTAGGTAGAATACACTGCATGCAAGCAGTTCTTGTGGCTCTCGAACCTCACAAAGTTACGGACACGGCAACCTGGTATTCGCGTGCGGTATGGTACACTAGCACACCGTAGCTATCCAATAAACCATAAAAAGCCCATGGACGTCCTCATGTGGTCCAGACGTCCTCGTCCAATTTAAACATCATTAGGACATCTATAGGTAGTGTCGCAAAGGCTGTCAATTGCATGACATCCTGAGGATTGTATTTTGACATTCTGCTCTGGACGTAATATGGGGTGAGTGTCACTTCAGTGGAATTAGATATGCATGACACCAGGCACGTGCGCGATACAATATTTTTCAGTTTAAATTGACAAATATTATTGTGTACAGTTTCCTATTTTTGCTTCTTGGGCCGCGATGGTTGCATTGGCTGCATGCCAACACGAACTACCGCGTCCTTGTCTGTTCACCATGCTACCAGCCAGCACTGTCAGTCGCACATGCGCAGTTTTGTTCGCTTGACGCTGGTTCGCTTTGCTTTGGCTCTAACGGACGTTTCTCATCGTGGCGAGTGATACGCATGATCTCGAGCGTATTATTGTTCCGCTAAGTCTGCAGCTATTAGAGGGTTTCTACTGTCGTTCCCAGTTTATGCTGTCGTTCTAGCAACCCGTCTGAGAAACAGCCCGTAAGGGGAAATGTTTCTGCCAACCCACAGCAGACCAGTCAGGCTCGTTTGAAATGTCAAGTGAGGGACGCGGCCCTGTTTCTGAAGCCAAAATCGCTCTTCGCCATCAGGATTTTCGCCGTGTAAGGTGTGTAATCAATATAACTGTGAAATAATATGTTCGGCTGTGCCATGCATTTGTCATTGTAGATTTCACTCCATTTGCAGGCGACCAACGACAGGGAGATGGAACGCAAGATGAAACTGCATGTGAGCGACTTTGTGCAGACGGTGTGTTATGTCTTGACACCTACTGCACATGGCTATGCTGTCATCGTGTTTTCTGAAAAGATATTTCTTGCATGTTAGGCGTGTATGGCGCAACGTGCACTAGGAAGAAAGACGCAAGCATTGTGTTTAATGTGGCGGAGACTCATGCACGTCATTACAAGATTTCCAAATGCTTTGAGAAAGACAAGTTGGACCGGAAGTGAGAATCTGTGTGCTTTTTTTCATTGTTGTTCATCGTCCGATCATTGAGAATTTTGTGCCTGTGTGAGACGAATGCTCAGGTGTGTTGATGATGAATGGGGATTCTTTCAGAGGTACGTACTCGTGAGTGGTGAATAAAGTGATTTCTTGCTGCTATATCTACTGTTTCGCGTGGGTTTTTGCGGGTTCTCATCTCCCCCAGACATGAGCGGCTTACTTCGCAGAACATTTCAGAAAGCATGTAGAGAGCGACGGGGTGGGGCGGTGAATAGCTTGCCGTTGCTGGCCACACAGCAGCATTTTCAAGATTGCCATAACCAGCATCAATGCAACTCAGCCACAAGCTGCCTTAATGCTACATCGGCATTAAGGCAGCCCTCATGTTAGCATCAGCGTCAGAGAGGCTCTAGTGTTAACATGAGCCTGAACAGCTCTGTTAATATTAGTATCAGAGCAGCTCCACGTGTTAACATGAGCATCAAGACAGTGTCCCCAATCACATCAAACCTGATATCACTCGTCAATAGGGAACACACCCATAAACGTGTGTTACCACGGCTGTGCCTCTGCTACTCTGGTTACATGCTATGTAGTACAATGTGGCTTAACCTTGTTCTCTACACAACCTGCATATTTTTATCTGCATTCTGCTAAAAATGCTTATAAACCCAGCATATGTATAAGCTCCTCGCTGCTGTGGTACTATTGTAGTTTCCTATCTTACTTTTGATTCATTCTAGTCGAGAGTATTTTTATGAAAAGCTGTCTTACTGTACTCAGTCACTGCACCAATAAACGTTGAAGCCGAACCACATATTTGCATCATGGTATTGCTCAAAGTATATACACCTAGCATAACATAAAAAACGTCCCATCAATGTACCAGATCATGTCTCTGAAAGACATCCCAGTGACATGATATGGATGTTTGTTTTACCATCCATGGGATGTCCACCCTGACATCATCGGGATGATTGTGGACGTCCACAGGTGGTCCACATATCCTGGTAAGGATGTCTTGCAGTCATCCCAGGGACATTTATGGTTTACTGGGTAATGCGAGGATTGAGTCGATCTTCTGTCCATCCTAATTCTTATACTAAATCAAATAGTGACATTAAAAGCCGGCTTTTGAAAGAACTCAGCCAAAAAGAAAAGCAAACTGTCAGTTCGAAAGAGAAGTATAGTCGAAGTGACTGAAATAAGTGGTTGTACTACTGAAGCTTCTATTTGTCTGATGGATAAGGAACTGGATTTTATTCAAGTCATAGGAATTTTTTTCACTTGTGTCACCCCTTATCACTACGGTGGTTTTGTTTGCACATGCCTAAAAATGTCATTTTGAGGGTCTTGTCTGACATACTTGTACAGACTTCTTGACTACGGAGCTATGGCAGACAAGGGCAGCTGGAAAAGATCACCACTAGGTGTAAAGTTCCTTTTCAATCAGGTCGTCTCAAACCCCCCAATCCCAACGTTCAACCTTCCTTTTCTGTTTTTCCAGAAACAAACCAGTTGATTGTGGAGTGGTGTGTTGTCCTTGTCTGCCGTGGCTCCATAGTCTAAGATGTCACACCAACTAGCCCATTCTACATTGTTAATCAGTTTTATACTTGTAAAGTGCTGGAAAAAAGTTTATGGAACATACTCTGGCGCACTCCTCTCTCCGAGTGACAAGCTGGCAGAGAATGGTATTGTACGGACTTGCATACAGGTGACTGGGCTACCTATACGCACATGTCTAAGTCTGTATGGTCCCATTCACTGTCACTCTAAGGAAGGAATGCGCCGGAGCGTGTTCTCTAACATTTGTCTAGCACTGTACTCGTTGTTTTGACATGGTGGGATAGCAATGTACCTGCGCACATGACTGCGTCGGGTCATTATAGTTTAGTTGTAAGCAGCTCTGTCTCTCCATTGTCCCGTCTGTATGCTCTTATTCCCTTTTGCAGTTATGTACCAACTGGCCCAAATTTCTGCACTTCTCATTAAACACAACATAGCAAACCCGAAGCCATAACCCACTGTGAATATGCCAGCTAGCTCTTTCTCTTTGATTTTCGATACTTAATCTTCCAACTGTGAGCTAAGGCAGCAATACAGTAAGTAAATGGATAATTTGGAGTGCTCCTGAACATTCTCCTAAACCTTTGTGAAGGTCAAATAGTTTTTCATACTTTCAGCACTCTATTTGAAAGGCCGCCCATTTATTGGAGTTAGCCTAGTAAGCCCGTTAATTTTTTGTGTTATCCACAATCCTGCTCCACAATAACTATGTGGGTCCTGTTTTTGTGTACAATATTTTGTACGATATACCAAAGTTTTATGGTAACTACAGTCGTTTCTTTTCCTTCTGGCCCTCCATGATGTGGTCTAAAGTCAATGTGTCCTGTGGCTCCAATAGCGTTCTTCGGACCCAAATATACTGTCTCGTAAAGTTTTGTCCTCAGTGCCAGGGGGATTCAATAATATAGACTGGCACACAATTATGTCAAGTACACCCAAAGACCTTTTTTCAAATTCTCGTATTATTGGACTACATAAAAAGAACTACCTTTATAGTACGGAGAGAAAGGGGAAAAATGGAGGCATCCAGTACATTCTCTAGGTCACTTTTGTCGAGAAACGGTGATAGCTTTTGCAAAAGACATAGAACAGACATAGTACAGGCCTATCGCAACAACGTCGACATTTTCTGCTTCATATTTTCTGTGCGAATGAATAACAGGAGTTATAGTCTGTTCCACATACTGTTCACCTTAGCAATATGTTCTGTGATGCATACTTTGACCATCCAAAAAGTGGCAGAACATGACTCCTTCAGCTCTAAATATTACTGGCATCAAAAATATAGTGCTTAACGAAATGTATGGCATTTGCAACTGCAATGATTGCTTTCTATCAGCACTGTTGTAGCTATCGTGCTTGAGTTATGGTTTGTTCAGTGATCTTCTATCATCATCAGGGTTTGTTCTATCAGCAGAACGCTAGCCATTGTGGCAGACATATGGTGGCCCTGAAACGGGCCGTTTATTTACTTCGTCCAGGTCTGCTGTTTCTTCTCCAGTGCACCATGAAGCTACTGAAGAATTCCTTAGCATGTCCACAGTCCATCTTCTAGTGTCCATAGTTCCCTACGGGAGCACGATGTTGGCATAAGACAATCCGTGGGGTGGGGCATCGTCACGCAGCTGGTGCCTGTGGGATGCCCTGGACAGCATTCAGGCATGAATGCAAAAGGCCAATGCAATAATCCCGTGGGAGTGGCGCACTTGATTACAGTATGCCACCAGAGGCCTTCTGCTGGGTCAGCTCTGTTTGAAGAACTCGAACTGAAAGTAAAATATAATTGTGAGTAGTGTGAAATTACTGAGAATTATAAGTAAACAGTGTCAGTTACAAATCTGTCAGCTCAGCACGAGAACAATTGTGTGCCTGCTTTGGTTTGCCTAGTGAGGACTAGCATAAGCACGGGTATGCAAATTCTCCAATAGAATCCCAATACTTCTCTCTCTATCCCATACCCAATTCATGTATGGCATCTGACAGTCCTGGTCTTTCTGGTCAGCTACAGGGGTTCCACCTGGAAACAACAGGGTGAAATGTATTTAGGCAACAAAAAGCTTCAAGTTTGCAGCTTTTAACATGCTGGATAGCATTTCACTATCCGTGATCATCATTTGCAAGCCTTAAATTTTGGCAGTGTCATTTATAAAACCCTCTACAATTTTTGAAAAGAAAACCATCTGATCACTCACTGTGGCATTTCTAAGCTATCACAGGCCATATGAGGACAGGAAAACATTGTTTGGTTGTTCAAATCGGGTCGGAGCTTAAAACCTGAGCGGTATCACTCGACACCGCTGCTTGATTGCGGGTTTCTGAGCCTTAAATTCTGACTGTATCACATGTTACACCACTCACTGTGGCTTTTATAAGCTATTGAAGGCTATATGAGGACAGGAAAGCTGTGTTCTGTTGTTGATAGTGTATCAGAGCTTAAAACCTGAGGGGTATCATTCGTAACTGCTGCTTGACCGCAAGGTTTCGAGCCCCAAAATTCTAACTGTATCACACGCTGAATCATTCACCGAGGCTTGTATAAGCTATCGAAAGCTGCACAAGAACAGGAAAACGTCGTTCGGTTGTTGTAATTTGGTCGGCGCTTAAAGGGACGGTCTCGTACACCCTGGCCCATCCACAAAGCGTACCATTCGATTCCTCATTGCTGAAAACGTAATACCGTAATACTGTGAATTCGCTCGTCCAGGATCGTCACGGTTATTAAATAAACGAATTAAGTTGATAAGAACCGCGCCAGCACATCGCGATTTCTGTTGGCAACAGCGATATCCGCTTCGATGGCAGACCGCTCATTGGTTGAACAAATCGTCTGCTGTCGCGCCTTTTTGCAGCGGTGAGAGCAGACGACTTCCAAAAGGTGCTCGAGGATCACGGCGACGGCAATAAATTTGCTGCATGTGGGCTGGTCAAACGAAAGACGCGTACTGTAAACTGTGGCCGAACAACAATGTCAATACGTCTCGCACCTTCATTTCGAGCGGGAGTTTACATGGATGACTCCACCTAATAAAGGCAGTTGACGCTTATTTACTAACTTGTCTCGTATCGTTCGGTATTATACTTCTGCATATGTCGCCACTTACTATCAGGGTTTACCACTGCTTTTTCCTTCTTTTCGTCAGACAGATGTCAAATTTAAAGCAAAGTTCGCGCGTGCGACCCTAGATGGCGCTGCTCCCCCTTGTCTATATAAGCTCTGACTGCCCTGCTTCTCTCGTCTTTCCTTTTTGACTCGAACAGTTGGCAACGAAATCTTACTCCATCGCCGTTTTCTGTTTACTTCTGGATCGCATTTTCTACTAATTTCTTATTCTCTTTTTTTTTTGTGGGCTAGCTGCAACTCAGGTAAGTTGCTTGTTGTGTGGGTGATTTACATCTGAAGTTTCTTTTTTTTTTTGTAGGGTTAAGCTTCCCCGGGAGTCGCTTCCGGGTAGCTTTGTGTTTTCATTAACCACTTTCGGTTCCCACCGCGGCTTCAGAACACTTGTAGCTTCCACAAATGTTGCTTCCTCTGTGACCGCTTCCCCGGCGCTGCACAGGAGCTACCTCTGAGGTTGCGCTGCCACATTTTGGCCACTTTGGGCCGCGTTTTCGTTTTTGGGCCGGATGGCCATGCTTGGGCTGGATAGCCATGTTTGGGCCGGATGGCCATGCTTGGGCTGGATAGCCATTTTCTGAGCGATACCCTTTCCCACTCGGGGTGAAACATTAACCTTGTCGGGATGACAGGGGTATTCGTTCTTCGTAGTCTGCGTGCCCGTACTGCTAGGATCAGCTAGAAGTTTCGTTTTTTTTATGCAGAGACCATGGCTGCACCTTCAGGAACAGAACCTGACCTGAGGGCTATGGTGGAATTCCTCACAGAGACGGTGGCCTGCCTGGTCCAGCGCTTACCTCCCCTGCCGGCGCAGGAACTGGACGTTGAGTCCGACGTCTATGTGACAGACAGGGAGGAAGATCTTCACCCCCCAATCATCTCCCCCCATTCCCCCCACGATCCCGATGTGGCGGGTGAGGGTTCCATGCCAGCAGTGGACGACTGGCTAACTGGCTTCGCAGGGGTGGGGCACCGTGAGGTGTCCCCCGCCATCATTGGCTTCGTCCGGGGCCACTGGGGTCCTGACGGGAGGTCCGAACGGTGCCGCAAGGCCCTTGCGGACTTCCCCCGTTTGAAGCTCCCGTTCCTGGTGGTTCCGGATTTGAATCCGGAAGTGAAGGTGCTAGCACTGGAGGCAGCCCGTCAGCGGCGACGTCCAGGCGACAGTGAACCAGATTGTGGGAGCGTGAGGCAACGTGATCAAGCCTTGCGGGATGGCCAAGCTGCCATCGTCTCCGCGGTGAGCCCCTTGGTGGCTCTCTTGGAGCATTGTTCCGAGGAATCATCTACAGCTCCAGGGGACCCACCTTCTGGAATGCCGCACGGTCAGGGGCGAGTGGATCGACGCGTGGTCGCCGACCACTTAGCGGCTGCCCTGTCACACTTGGGACGGCTATTCACCTCTCTCGGTAATGAACGCCGAGAGAGTGTGCTGAACAGGGTAGCCCCGGACCTGCGGTCCCTGGTTACCAGGGACCATCTCGACGAGGAGGGTGCTGCCCAACTATTTGGGCAGCAGTTCCTCGACCAGATTCGAATGCGAAACGAGACGTACAAGGTCCTCAGGGAAGCCCGACAGGGCACACAGAGGGGCAGCCCGAGGAACCTGCTCTGAAACGAAGCCGCCCGGGGTCCAGCAGTACCCTCCGCCAGCCCTTTCCAGGCCGGCCCTTCCCAGGTGGACCTCAGGGAAGGGCATTTCGAGGCCCACGGGGTAAGTCTCCTTTCCTCTTCTCCTCCAGCAGGCCGACTGGCCCGCTGTCTCCCGGTGTGGAAACTACTCCCAAGGGATGCATGGGTTCTACAAACCATAAGGGGATATCACCTCGAATTCTCCCACCCACCCTCCCTCGCGGGTTAAACGCTTCTAACGCGCCCAAGGCTATACCCAAACCCTACCGCTATTCCTGTGATAGAGGAACTGCAGCTCAAGGGAGCTATATCCCCCATCCCTCTGCACACAGCACGGTTTCTGTCCCCTTTCTTTCTTGTTCCAAAGAAGGACCGGCAGTTGAGGCCAGTCCTGAATCTCAAGCAGCTCAACCTGTTCATTCACCACAAACATTTCAAGATGGAGGGCTGGGACACAGTGAAGGATCTGCTACTTCAGGGAGATTATCTGGTTCGCATCGACCTGAAGGATGCCTACTTGTCAGTTCCTATAGCCAAGCGGGACAGACCTTGGCTCTGCTTCCTGCATCAGGGGAGGTGTTACCAATGGAACGTTCTCCCATTTGGCCTCTGCTCGGCACCGCGGGTGTTCACCAAGCTTATGAAACCTGTAGTTGCCCATCGAAGGTCTCAGGGGATTCGACTGGTAATATTCTTAGACGACATCCTCCTCATGGACCAATCACCTGGTCGCTTGAGGTCCTCCATGCAGACAGTCGTAAATCTGTTACATTCTCTGGGCTTTGTGGTAAATCAGACAAAATCTCATCTCACCCCAACTCAGACTCTCACCTTCTTGGGATTCGAGATCATGACGGTACCATTGGCACTGTGCCCCCCCGTCGACAAGGGGTTAGCAATCAAACAGGAGATAGATTCCATACTCGGAGAGAGCATAGGTGTGAGGGCCCTAGCGAGCCTGATAGGTCGTCTGAATGCTACTTCCTTGGGTGTTCTGGCAGCTCCTCTACATCTCAGGTCGCTCCAGTCTCTCTTGCATCGGGCTTTACAGATAGGCTCTTACGAGACCACAGTTAGACTCTCCTCAGCAGCCAGGGAGGATTTGGGGTGGTGGCGCACAGTCCTCCTGTCCCACCCCAGGCGGAGCTTGCACGAGAGTTCAGTCCTTCAGACCATTCAAACAGACAGTTCTCTGCGAGGTTGGGGCGCTCACTCTCAGGGTCTGGTAGTTGGTCAGCAGTGGACCACCGAGCAAGCCCAGCTCCACATAAACGAGTTGGAGTTGATAGCGGCATTCTTGGGGCTCCAGGCTCTCGGGAGGGCATCCGACCAGGGCTGCATCCTACTGCAGCTCGACAACAGGGCAGCAGTGGCTGCTATCAATCGCATGGGGAGCACTCGCTCCAGCAGTCTCAACAAAGTAGCCCTTCAGCTGTGGTCGTGGTGTCTGAAGCGAGGCCTAACGGTGCGTGCTCAACATATTCCCGGACGATTGAATGCTGTGGCAGACAGGGCCTCTCGTGTCCACTTCGACAACAGCAGTTGGAAACTTCATGTGCCCACGTTTCGGAAGATCGACAGCCTCTGGGATCCTATCAAGATGGATCTCTTCGCCGATCTGTCGAACCACGAAGTTCCACATTATTTCAGCTGGAAACCGGACCCAGGAGCAGCAGGGGTGGATACTTTCACCCAGATCTGGTCAGGACCGGGTCTTTATGCATTTCCCCCCTTCAACCTAGTGAATCGATGTCTCCGGAAAATGTGCGAGTCAGGCGGGGACCTCATCTTGGTAGCCCCGACCTGGCCGTCGCAGCCATGGTACCCCTCTCTGTTGCGTCTGGCTTGCGAAGAACTTCGACTCATCCAACCCCTTCAGGATCTTATCCGCAATCCGCAAGGTGTATTTCACCCATTGGTAGGCCACAGCCTTCTCCTAGCTGTGTGGAAGCTGACCAGCGACACCCTTCGCATTCGAGCCTTTTGGGAGAGGCTGCAGGGCTTATCTCCGCGTCTTGGCGAGAGGCACCCGGCTCGCCTACAATTCCTGCTGGCTGAGGTTTGATAGCTGGTGCAGTGCACGGTTGCTTGATCCCTTTTCTCCCCCTTTGAATACAGTCTTGAACTTGCTCGCGTACCTGCACTACCAGGAACATTTATCGTACAGGACCATTAATAGCTATCGGTCAGCCCTTTCCCAAACTATTGGTGTTTGCGAGGGCCATCCTTTGAGAGAACACCCAGCGGTCACCCGGCTACTGAAAGGAGTGTTAGACCTAAAACCCCCTCGTCCTCGTTACTCTGACATGTGGCCGGTGGAGTCAGTTACTTCTTTCATTTCTTCCTTAGGGGAAAATGATTCCCTACCTCTGCGCCTGCTATCGTACAAGCTGGTTATGCTTCTGGCTGGCTACTGCAGGGCGCTCAGCCGATCTCTGTTTGCTGTCCATGGATGACATTAAGCGTCAGCCGGCTGGCTGGGAACTGCGGCTTGACGGCTTACGGAAAACATCACGGCCCTCTAAACCCTGGCCATCCCTGTTCGTCCCGGCTCTACTTCGGGAGCCCTCCCTCTGCCCAATTCTGTGCCCAGAAGCATATCCAACACGTACGCTCACCCTCCGTACTGGATGTTCCAGACTCCTCTTGACTACTCAGAAACCCCACAGACCTGCTTCTCGGGACATAATCACCAATTAGCTGAAGCGCATGTTACAGTCAGCGGGCATTGACATATCCCGCTTCAAAGCGCACTCCACAAGGGGTGCAGCCACTTCCAGGGCGCTGGAAAAGGGGGTCCCTATCTCTGAAATTCTGGCGGTGGCTGACTAGTCGTCAGACACCACTTTTAACTGTTTCTACAGACGAGATTTGGGCTCTAGAGCAAATTTCGGCACGCAAGTTTTGTCCCGGGTGTGCACGCAGCTTTGAACAAGCAGTGGTAAACCCTGATAGTAAGTGGCCGACATATGCAGAAGTATAATTACCAGTTCTAACGAACGGTACTTACCTGAAGTTAGAGCTGGAATTATACGATGTATAGGGAGACACTTACTATCAGGGGTTCGTCCCGCCCGGGGTTTGACCAATCCCCACCATTGCGAAGCGGTTCTGCTGGCTTGCTAGGTGCATATAATTAGCGGCTCATGTCCTTTTTCTCCCATGCCTTTCATGTACAGGTCGGGGTCGAAGCCCAACAAGCCACCAGGCCACTACGTTCTACTCTGGTTGACGATCACCAAAACTTGATGACAGTTGTGTGATGAATAAAGCTGGCGTACACACCCTCTCTTATTGTGCCTGTGTTGTCTTGGGCACTGCCCTCGGATTTCGGAAAGACGAGAGAAGCAGGGTAGTCAGAGCTTGTATAGACAAGGGGGAGCAGCGCCATCTAGGGTCGCACGCGCAAACTTTGCTTTAAAGTTGACATCTGTCTGACGAAAAGAAGGAAAAAGCAGTGGTAAACCCTGATAGTAAGTGTCTCCCTATACATCGTATAATTCCAGCTCTAACTTCAGGTAAGTACCGTTCGTTAGAACTGGTACAGTCGACCCGCGTTTATCCGGACGACTCCGTTTCCTGTGAAAATGTCCGGATAGAGGGGAAACCGGATAAGTGAAACATGAAAATCCAGAGTGATCCTAAAAAGACGTCTTTATTGACCATTATACAGAAAAGTATCCATTGTCATCCGTTTCATTCTAATACACGCATCCAGTTCTTGAGAACCTTTGCTAATGGCATTAACTTGCGAAATATTGTTCTGTTGCTCGAAAAATACTAGCGCTGTTTTCAGTGCCGCCTGCGCATTTTCTACCGTCACAGCTGGTGCATCCCCGCTTTCACCATCAGATTCTTCTTGAACACTATCGAGAGCGACGACACTGACGATGTAGTCATCTGTGATTGCAGCGCAAAGGCCATCGTTGTGGACCTTCTCAGTCTGAAATGACCATACTGCTCAGTCGATCTGTTTTGTGTGCAAAGTCGGGAAGGGAGAAAATTCTTCCTAGCAACACCCTTTTTGTGTCAGTAAAAAGGAGGCCAAGCAAGGGTTCTCGACCTCGCTTGACTTGGTGTGGGCAAAGTGTCCTTCCTAGACAATGACCGGATAATTGAAGCCGGTTGTTGGGTGTTAGTCACTTCTGTTCCCTCAAATTCTCGTCCGAGCCCGGAAGCTGAAGTCCGGATAAACGAGGGCGAAATACATAAGGAGAAATCCGTCCCCATGCTTTTTTGTCCGGATTGCGCAGGATCCGGATAAATGAAGTCCGGATAAACGCGGGTCGACTGTAATTTTGAGCACTTCCAGTTCGTCTTACCTGCGAAAAGAATATTCCGTATGGAAGTGGGTGGATACGTAACTCGGGTGTATAACAACTCTTGTCGACGACAATGTGACGAAAGTGGATATAGAAAAGCACCTGTTGGGAGTCACATACTCGAAGCATCTTCAACAAAAGGTCTGATTGTCACACGCGTGCGTGTACTCCGCACGTTTCGTTCACGATGCATATGAGGTAAGAGACGTTCTGCGAGCACGATATGTGTGGGACGGCGCCGGACGCAGCTCAAACTAAAAGCTGTCGACCGTCACGCACTCAACTGTTAGCGGCAACGGTGTCCAAAGAACTAGGGAGCTATTCTCATCAATGTAAGCTACCGGCTTACTTTACACGTCACGAGCTGTTGGGCTGAGCCACCGCGACAAGCTCCGCCTGAACGCTCCGCCCATTTCTAGGGACATTTATCCCCAGCGCATACACAGCGTGTAGAGCATCATAGCTTAGACCTACAGTGGCGCTGTGTACCGGATTTAAATAGGTTGTATGGGAAAAAAGGAGAAACAACAGCACATCGGTTTAAACGTGCAGGAATAATTATGACGTCCTGATATTATAGTTGCTATGGAATATCCCTCATGAACGGAGCTCTGACAATTTTGACGAGACATGTTTGACGCCGGGCTGCTGCCGCCGCTGTCCTTTTTACAGTCAAAAAGTGGCGCCACACCCAATACCGTGCTGCTATGAAGAACATTGCTCTTCGAAGTTGTCCCCTCGCTGTCCCTAGTTCCCTAGCTCACGGGATCAAAGGTCAGCTCCGGAGGAAACTCACTGCCACAGATTACAACAAAAACTCGCAGGCACAAAGGTTGATGCCTACTGAATGTACTTCCAAAATAGTTTCGGCGAATACCCTGTATTTACTGCGAAATCTGTTTTTTGGTTTGCCGTCCGATCGTCCGCTTGAACAGCTGACGTCACGCTCAGCTTTCGCTTTGGCTCCTCTTGGCTTGTTTGCTGGCTCGCAGTTTCGCAATCGCCAGCAATCACAACTCGCCAGGGCTGAAAGCGAAATCGAGAGTCGTGTACGTACGGGCACATTTCTCCGCGCCTTAATTTGATCATCTTTTTACTCCGATTAGTCAGTACACACAACCTCATCTAAGTTGTCACTTTGTGAGAGATGCAGCGTGAGTGAATTGTGACAATGCCGTGCTTCTCGCAGTACGAGCAGGTACGCTACTAAGAAAGATGTATCGTGCCAGGTTCCCAGTTGATATTGTGCGTGATTGAGTGGTACGAAACCAGTGGTTGAGTGCTCTGAACTTATCAAGGCAACTGCCGTGTGTGCTCGAAGAATTTTGCATCAGAATGTTACGAGGTCGTTCACCTGACGGCCGATTTGGACTGTAAAAGTCGCTGGAAAGGGATGCGGCACCTGCCTCGTTCGACGACAACAAAGAGGAAAGGATAGCACCAAAGGACCAAAGTTGCGGGTAAGTGTCCGCACGAACTTGCGCTATGGCTTGTACACAATGTAAACATGTGAACGACAAATATTCTCAGAGAAGCTAGTTGAGAAATTACATGAGTTTGGAGAAGTCTGAGCTTGGCACAGGGAAGACAAAACAGTCACAGCAGCTGAAATCAGCAACAACTTAGGAGTTCCTGTTTTGAGACACTCTGTGTCTGTCTGGACTTATGTATGATCACACTCAGCCTTTTCCCAACCATGGAACTACCCCATATCCTGCATACATGGTAGCATATTGTTGTTCCTCTTTAAAAGCCGGGCTGTGTCTGTGAGCGCATTGTATTCAAGTTGTGATGTAAAGTTATTACGTGCCAAAAATTCCATTCTGTCCTTCTATACTAATGAAGTTGACTCCAGCAATTGAGTGCCTGGACCAGCAGGGGATGACGGTCAGCATGCTCGTCGCAGATTAGCAGAAATAGGTGAAGTCATGAGAAAGACTCTTCTATCTGTGAATCATCGTTTTGACACATGGCACATTGCAAGAGGACCACATTTGCTTTGTAGCACATCGTCATAACACATGCGCTAAGATGAATTAAGGTGACAACGGGCTGCAGTGCCTAGCTTTTTTTCTTTTTTTACGCCTCAGCGTAATGCAGCTGACATGGCCTGCGCAGAGCCCAGACTTAAAGATCATCGAAAACGTCTGCGGCAGCCTGAAAAATAGGATGAGCAAGAGACGGACGCCTACAAGGAGCAAGGACGCACTCTGGGAATTTATAGAAGCAGAGTGGTCCTTGCTACGTGAAGACGTGGACCTTGTCCGTCGGCTATGCGCTTTCCTTCCTGTGTGTATGGCCCCAGTTATTGCTGCGAAAGGGGGCCGACAAAGTATTGAGACAGTATCGTCTCCCCCTGCCTCTTTTTTTTTGTGTGTGTGTGTTCAAGGGTATACGCTCTTTTCTTCTGTTTTTGTCTAATAAAAAAAGAAAAAAGCTAGGCACTGCGAGCCCGTTGTCACCTCAGAGCTCGTTGTCAATTCATCTTAGCGCCCTGTTATTTCTCCGATAGCGGGGAGACTCCCTTCCCGCGATAGCCACTCGCGCTCGGTGCAGTAGACCGAAAACGAAACCATTTTGGCGTTCGTTACACTCAAAAGCAAAGTTACCACTACTACCACGGTGGGTCGCCACAAGCGCACTCTTCCATCCCTCTGAACGGGTGGACTCGCCCGCTTCCGCTCTCCGCTAGGGTGTCTCTGCCCAGAGAAAATACGCCGCTCGCGCGTTCCGTAAACTTTTGTCCAGCACTGTACATGTTACTCGTAAAACGGCATGCACTTACAGGTGCCACGAACCTGACGCGGAACAAAGAGATGAGGTTCTAGTAGAAGTAATATTTCTAAATGGTGCACAAGGGAAAAGCACTTAAGCATAGTACTCACGATAAAGCGGTATCCACAGTTGTAGTCCAGCTGTAATCCTGTAGCACCCGCCCGCCCGGCCGCTGGCGCTCATTATACTGTCGCACTGTCGTAACTTACAGACAAATCCTTTCGATTATAAAACCAACGCCTGTGTCACACATCACGCTAACAACGAGCAAAAAAGCGTTGTAGAGGCAAGCCGCTAAGCAAGCGACCGTTGCACAGTGAACGCATCATTCATCACGGGAGCAGGAACGCACAAAATACAAATATAAGAATTCCAAAATAACATTCGTTAACGCTAATGAAGTTTTCCAAAAATTGAAATATTATCTTTTTTCTACTAATAAAATTACTTTAACTTCGCCTTGCAATCTTTATATTAACATGCAGAGGCGGAGAGTTTTCATTTTCCCAGGGGGGGCAAGGGCGCACCGCGAAATAAGTACTCTCGCGGGGGGGGGGGGGGGGATATGTTTATTAAGAAAAAAAAAAGAAAGGTAAACCAGATGGATGTCGGTGTGTTATTCCAAAAGAATGAGTGAAATGGGGAAGCCAAAAAAGGCAAAGAAGAAAGAAAGCGAAAGAAAACAAAAGACGGAAAGAAAAGGAAAAGAAAAATGAAGAACACAAAACTAAAGCTGAAGAATCACACACTCTGATGGGATCTTATGATGTATGCAGAACTGGTATAGAAATAAGAGGAAGGAAGAACAGAAAAAAAAAAAAGAAAAACAGAGAGAACGTAAACAGTGAACATGTGCACAACTGAAGGCATTACGCCTTTGAGAACTGAGTGCAAGAGGAACAAAATGCATTGAATCCTCGGTGTTTGACCCGAAATGCGCGCGATGTTATGAATATGGTCAATGAAATGGAGCAGCGGGAGTTGAACCAGCTCCCAACGAATATGCGTTCCGAAGATTCTACCGTTACACCTCACTGGCAGCTGCTGGTACTTTTTCGACTGCTTCGTTTCATTGATCTGATTGCTTTGGGCGAAATTCAAGCTATGTGTTGTGTCATCCTCTGTGTTTCTTCCCCTCACCTTCTACTGTGATAATGAGTATGGTGGGCGGATACATATTTTACGAATTGCAAGATACATTTTTGGGGTTGGTTCCTCTTCGCTCTTTTGACCCGGGCGCGCCGAGCCCCAAAGGTTGGTGTCAGTCTCTTAGCGGGACTTCCCGGGGGAGGCGGCGCCCCCCCTAGTTCATGTTCCGGGGGGGCAAGGGCCCCCGCGCCCCCCCGTAGTCGGCGCCTATGTTAACATGTCATGGCACTGAAACCGAAACTTCCCTCAAACACGTAAACTGATCCAGTTCGAACTAGCACCACCTCACTTCCAGTTGCTCACCAGATTAACTTCAACTGGTACCATCTAATGAAATACATGCATACCAACACTGTGCCACTATATGCATGTATACATGTAGAGCAATCGGCCATTTATTAAAATTCACAGTTCCCAGCAAGCGTAGCACAATGTCAGATACTGGAATCCAATGTGAAAGTGTGGCAGACTACCGTAATATCTACAGTCATTTGACCGTAATCAGGATTACGGGCACACTACTGTCTTATTTACGTGATAACAGTCATAATAACGGCATATTTCATTGGTGCCGTATTAATTACACTACTTCGACAGTATTTCCAATTACAGTAGCATACCTGTTCTTTTTACGGCAAAAAATAGATTTTGACCGTAAAATTTACGGCAATTTTTTACAGTGTGCCAGCCTCACGTCCACAACGTGTGTTGCAGACATCGAAAATAAAATACATAAAATGAATTAAGTATGAACGTGTCTTTAGTGATCTTATCTGTGTGCTGCTCTCGCTATACAGGGTGTCCCAGAAAACGTGTCATTGAATTATAATAAAAAAACTACACCACCTAGAGTCATGCGGTCAATGGCATTTGTTCTTACTGGGTTTTTGCCACCTCCTCATGTGAATATCGTGTAACGTAAGTTTAATTATGTAAATTTTTGCGAGCTTAAGTCGGAAATTTGCCAAGTAAAAATCACTTTTTTACCTCACCAATGTGAAGAGCGTGTCTAATTTACTCAAATTAATGATAATTTACAGGGACATTCAGGAGCTATCCCATCGGAAAAAATAGCCGAACGTCATGCTCTACGGTGGTCGCACAGAATAGCGCACGATGAATTTTTCAACGCAATCTTTGTCAGTCCGACGAAAGGAGGTTGGAAACCCAGCCCTCACCGACATCGCAGAAAGAGATAAAACAGGCACGGCTTATCACGTTCGACTTTCGCTGGGATAATGCTTTCCCTCTCCCAACTGTAGGAAGTGTTACTTTTTCTACTATCACTCTGGGTGCGTTCCAAAACAAACCCTCGAGTCGAGTAGGTCACATGACCGAGTTGTACCATGTGACCATAGAGTACGCGCAAGGTCGAGTAGCTTTAGGAACGCATGGGGGACTCCGACCAATTTAAGATGGAGGCCGGTGTCATCACCGCTCTCACCTCGCGCGCGTCAGATTTATTTTACAGAGACGACGATAACGACGACTGGAAATGTATTGTGAGCTGTTTACGGGAGTCACCATGCCCCATCGGACATAGTTGAACTCTGTCTTATCGGCCCAGTGGGCATTTGGCTTTTTCATCACTTTGTGTATGTAATTACTTACTGGACAGTTACATTCAGAGATTGCTTGTCTGGTAGTATTTCTTCCAAGACGCTGCAGAATTATTCTTAAGCCCCTCTATTGGAGAATGACAGGGAAAAGCAGCTGACATTGTCGCCATTTATTTGTTAATTGTTTGTGGGATGGAAGACTTCACGTACCATTAGCTACCCCAAATGCATGAAGTGGGTACATCCCGTTGCATTTGGTAGTCAAACGAAATAAAAAAAGAAAAATGTTAATATCATGACGACAGAAGATGAAAAATACAAAAGGTGGAAGCTGCTGGTTGGAATCCTGGACCTGAGGTAGCGGTGCGGCCGTGGTTTGGGTCATGGAAATGTCCGCGGAATTCGGAGTCGAATGTGAGCTGAACGGCTGAAATAAAACACGTAATCAGAGCGCGATGAAGCGGTTCTGATAGTACACGTATCGCGAAGCACGCAGAAGCCTCCTGTTTCATTCACCTTGAAAGAAGTCTGAGCTTGGGCGAAAAGACGGGAAATTCGTGACAGAGTTCTGTTGTTTGTGTTGTCCCTTCGTTCCACAGCTCAGAATTTATCCAAGTTCCACCCAGGCATTTATCCAACAGCTAGCCTGCGCCTATGGTACATATTTTATATGAAACCTGTTCACACCAACGTACCGACAAACCATCCATCTGACAACTGTGAAGGTGAAGGAAGAAAAGTAAGATTCCATTTAAAATCCCATTTCGGACACACGCACACAAAAGTAATAATAATAATAATGCTAGTCAGTAAGAGCCCTTGCTCCTAATATAGTTTTGAACGTTTCACATAGAGCTGTGCCGTTACAAGGACCACGTGGCTACAAGGCAGTGAAACAAATAAACATTGCAGGGCAGCTGTTAGTGAACATATGCTAAAGAGATAATGGAAGAGCGACATACATGAAGACAAAATAGAAAGGCGCACCAGCACACTTTGTCCACGTTGTCCTGGGAAATGTATCCGGCTCACATGTCTTTGGGCGTTCTCCTGGTCCTCATAAACCATGTCGCGCAATTCGCATCGGAAGAGTGTTGCCATTTCGGTGTCCAGTTGTGTATTGATAACCCGTCGTGGAGGTAGAGGCTTTTCGACAACCACACATGCAGCTGGTTTCGATACCGCACTTTCGCGGGAAAGAGCAGACGACAAAAGCATGACGTCATTACTCGAGCGAACCTTCCCTGACCGGCCTTCCGAGGAGAGTTGAATCGAGTTAACTCTCTGGTTACTCCACCTTGTTTTGGAACGCGGGTAGTGACGTCATCGATTTACTCGACCCGGTTTTGGAACGGCGCTTCGGGTAGAGAGCTACTCCCGAGTTGACTCGAGTAGGTTTTGGAACGCACCCTCTGTGGGCTGGCTTCGGAACCTCCTTTCGTCGCACTGAGAGCGATTGCGCTCAAAAAGTCATCGCGCGCTATGGACCGGTGCTCCGAAAAGCATGATATTCGGCTATTTTTTCCGATGGGATAGCTCGTGAATATCACTGTGAATTATCATGACTTTGAGTGAATTCGGCACGCTCTTCATAGTGGTGGGGTAAAAAAGTGACCTTGACTTGGCAAATTTCCGAGTTCAGTTCGCAAATATTTACATAATTAAACTTGGAGTACATGACATTCACATTAGGAGGTGGCAAAAACCTAATAAGAACAAATGCTGTTGACCGCATGATTCAAGGTGGCGTAGTTTTTTTATTATAATTCAATGACACGTTTTCTGGGACACCCTGTATAGTTGCGCAACGCTACCATTACCAAAGATATAGCAGTGACTTAACAGCAAAAGATCACAGTTTCTTGAGCAGCGCGGCCATAATTGATAATAGCAAAGTGCATACTATATTTTAGTAGGTACATCAGATACAAACAGCGCTTCATTCGCGGACTGTAACATTATGTACATGGCAAAACCCCAACATCTATCACGCGTTTCAGATACGTTGCGACGTCTTTATATTGAACGGGGGCACACAAAAAATAGTGGCGAAATAGTTCAATCTCTTCGGCATGCCGGGCTTTCCTCTCCTGGATTCGTGACGTTTGTGGCTTGGGCAGCGCTGCAGGGTCGCACAGCAGAAGCCACAGCTGGTACTTTGCGGCGTGCTGCACCTTTTGGAAAAATACAAGAAGTTCCGCGAGACTCGGGTGCTGGTTCGGGAGTTGGTCATGGAGTCCATTGTGCCAACCCTCAACCACATTCGCGGTGCGTGCTCCGGAGTTGCCAAAGTGGTCCTATACGTCACGGACGGGAACGTATGTCAGCCAAAATTGTGGAAGTAGGATATGAAGTGCCGCAGCAGAGCGCTCAGAAGAGGTGATACTTGCTGAGGTGGATTGGAAATAAAATCCTCGCTGAACGGGAGACGGAAATGTTCGGGGAGGAAGGGCAGGTGCCTTACCGTCCTGAACCACTCTCGTACTTCATCATTGTCCTGCAGACGGTTCTCAAGCAAAGCTAGTCCCGCTTTTCATTTATCGCCGTCGCATAATGAAAGGCGTAGGCACTTATTTTTATCGGCTGATTCACACGTACAGCGCTGAACACTGTCACTGCTGCATTCATAGCTGCAACTTCGAAGTGAAACATCCAGTAACCTGAGCTTTGTAGTGTTCCCAAGTGGCTGAAACGGTGTAGCAGTGTGTCACGAATTACACCATGGGTTTATTCATGGGCGGCTGTGTCACGTCGCCTGGTGAAAGCAAACACAACAGGGTGACACTCTCCACGTGTCGACACATGAAGGGTGTACAACGGTATTCATGAATTCTGGTGAGTTATGCTTAAAGTTTCCGTCCCAAAACACTTACTCGGCCGACAAAAGCGCTTCAAAGTCGCTATCTCCGCACAAGACGATCATTTCGCTGTCCGGTGTGGAGTCTCTGTGTCAGAGGAATTCTTCTCAGTGGAATCGTCCAGGCAGCAACAATAACCCGTTTCTAGGTCAACCCGTGGTTTTTCCTGGATTCAGGTGACCAGGTGTGTGCACCTTCCCAACCCTATCTGGTATTCACACCACGTGATTCACACCCAGGACGCTATCTCATAGGTGAAGGAGATCATTGACAATAAAGCGCAGAACCGCGACATTCGTACGGGGACCACTCAGTTTCAAAGCAACTAAGTTTCCTAAGTTTCAAAAACAACTAAGGAATTAACGACCTCAAGACTTCTTGGCCACTGACGTAGGTGCGACAAAAAAGTACAGAACAGCGATGTTGGAATGAACCGCGTTTGAGATGGTCGATGGAAGGCGCTGCGTAACAAGCACAGAACAGCAACGAAAACATTGACCGAGTATTCTGTGTCCATGGATGTAATGGCTCGTTGGACGTACTGGCTTGATGGATGTGATGACTCGTTGGAGGTACTGGCTCGTTGGATGTAATGACCCGTGGATGTAGTGGCCAAAAATGGATATAACGTCTCGTTGGATGTAACGGCACAATTGATGTAACAGCATGTTGGGCGTAACGACTCGTTTTTGGATGTACCGGCGCGTTGGATCTAATGGCACGTTGGATGTAGTGGCACGGAATCATTAACAGGTGAAATATTGCGAAGTATGGTGTAGGGTCCTTCCATGGCAGGAGCGAGCATCCCACGGTTGGGGTGCCACGGGATCTCATAGAGTACGGCGTCTCCCGGGGACAAATAGGCAGGAAGAAATTTTTGGTCGTAGATTACTTTGTTTTCTGATGGTAGGCGAGAGAATTGCGCACCGCTTGCCTACGGGCTTCGGCGAGGGACGGGATGTTGTCAGAGATGTGAAGATCGTACGAAGGGACGCCGTGCATTAAATATGACGGAGAAAAACGGGTGACTGCAGGGTGCTGTTGTATTCGGCGATTACTTGCATAAGGAGCTGGTGGCAAGGGATCCTGGGTTGTTCCTGAATTTTGCACTTGAGTCGGTTGACGATAGTTTGATTCGTGCGCTCATTGAGGCCATTGCACTGGGGGTGACCGGTATATGTGATTAATTAATGGATGTTCCGATTTTGCAGGAACCGCTTGAAGGTGTTGGCGAGAAACCCGGGGCCTCGGTCGGAGAGAAATCGGCAAGGGGTGGCAGTCGCAAAAACTTCTCGAAGACAAGAGATGTACGCGTCGGCGGTCTCATGCTTCTGCGCAAATGCCCAGGCGTATCGTGTGGCATGGTCAACGACCAAGTGAATAAACCGTTTGGTAGAACCGTATCCAGCGAATCCCCCGATGGTATCTATTGCAATGAGGTAGAAGGGTTCCTCAACTGGTAGCACAGCCTCCAAGAGTCCAAATTTCTTCAGTTTCGACTTTTTGCATCGCTGACAGATATCACAGTGACGAATGAAGTTGGAAACATCGTTGGTGATGTCAGGCCAGTAGTACTGGGGAGATATAAGACCGAGAGTGTCTTTCGCACGCCAATATGCCCAAAGTCGTGGTGAGCTTTCTGGAGAAGTGCCTCGCGAAGCGAAGGTGCGACGTAGATTTTGCGTAGGCCGCGTTCTCGTACTATGGGGACACCGTTTTGCAAGGTATACGCACCGTCAGGTAGGTCACAGGAGGCGTTTTGGAGCTCCAGACTGGAGAGTAGGCTGATCACTGGTGATCGAGATAACGCGTCGGCCTCGACGTTGGCCGAACCCGGCTGATGTTTGAAGGTGACGTCGTACATAGACAGCTTAAGAGGCCACCGAAAAAGACGCCTTGTAGGACGCTTGATGGTTTTCAACCACTAGAGCGCCGCGTGGTCTGCGAGCACTGTGAAGTGGCTGCCGTGCAAGTAGCAGTGCCACTTGTCAACAGCGTCAACGATGGCCAAGCATTCCAGTTCAGTAGCAGTGTAGTTCGTTTCGTGTTTCGAGAGTTTGCGAGAATGGTAGGCTATCGGATGGTCATTTCCGTCATCGCCTACTTGCTTCAGTACCGCACCAACGCTGGTGAGAGAGGCATCACAGAAAAGGGTACAAGGTTTGGATGGGTCGAATATGTGAAGCACCGGGGCTTCCGTGAGGCGGGCCTTCAGAACTGCAAATGCGGCATGGCATTCAGGTGACCAGTGCCACTGGGTATCCTTCTTGAGGAGTTCCGTGAGGGGAAGACATTTGTCGCTGAAATGATCGATGTACTGTTTGTAGACATTGACAGTACCAAGAAAACGTTGCAAATCCTTGACGCACTGCGGAGCTGGGAATTTGCGTACGGCATCGAGGTTGGATTGCTTAGGTGATATTGTGCCATTGCAAATTGTGTAGCCGAGGTAATCGTTGCGAGTGCGCGCAAACTGGCACTTCTTAAGTTTCAGTTTGACGTTTTCAGCTTGCAGTGCTGCTAACAGACTGTCAAGGCTCGTGAGGTGTAGGTCTAAAGGATTATCGTTCTGTCCTAATGATGCAAGAGTGGATGAATACCAGTTACATTTAGATCTTGATAACTTTGCCCGGAGGCTACGGCTTGCAGAATATTTTCATGAAAAGACAGAGTCAAACAGTAATCCGCTTGGTATAAAATCAGAGTTCACTCCAGAACCTAACCGAGATAAAACCCTTGATTTGTACATTATAGCAGTTCAGAAAGATATCTTCCGTGCGTATCAGGACAGGGCCAAACGCAAATTCAGGTATGACCTCACTAAGCAGGAGCAAGAAAGCTTGTCGGCATTAGAGAACGACAAAGATATCATAATTAAGAGGGCAGATAAAGGAGGCGCGATAGTTGTAATGGATAAACAATCATACGTTACAGAAGGCCTCCGCCAACTTCAGTGCGCGGAATTTTACAGACCTGGAAACTGACCCCACCCCCGAAATTAGTGCCAATGTAACCAAAGTCCTAACAAGGTTAAAAAACGCTAAAAAGATTGACGAGAGCTTGTACCAGTATTTACTCCCAAAGGACCCTAGGCCTGGTCTCCAAGGGACATGCTCTCCAAGATACGTAAGCCGGAACCCCGGAAGCCCGATTGTTTCCTGTAATGGTACAGCCACTGAGATCTTTCATTATTCGTGGATCATTTCCTCAAGCCCATCCCGTCTAAATTCGACTCATACGTTAAGGACACCAACCATTTCCTTCAAGACATACGTAAAATAAACGTTCCCCCTAACTGTCTGTTAGCAAACCTAGATGTCACTTCCCTGTATACTAAAGTAGTATGGGATGGACTCTCATAGTGCACAACGCTACAAGGCTTCTGGACGCCATTAATTAGCAATTAGAGCTAATTGGGACCCTCCACATTAATCAGCATCATCCAATGAGTCATCACACTAATTGGGGAACGTCTAACTCGTGTCCAGACCACCCGAGCGTTGTGCACTACGAGAGTCCATAAAAAATAAAAAAATAGATAGAGAGAGAGAGTGGAGAGAAGAAGTTTAGTTGAAGATCAACGACGCCATCTTGAAGAAAGCGGCTCGGAAAGGCCGCTGACCGTCGCTGGGCGACGGAGCACAGAAGCAGGTTGCAACGCATCGCAGCTATGACCACCAGTTCCGGACATCCTGTGACGTCAGCTGTGACGTCATCATGACATGTCTGGGCAGGTTAGGACAGCTCTGGGCATGCAAGGAGAAAAACACTCGTAATACAGAGGCTGGGAAAGCAAGAGTATGCAAACCATCAATGGCTAACAACAAAAAGAATTAGTTACACAACAAATGAGCCCACCAGAACAGCAGCGCAGAACCATGCGACTGCTCCATCCGAGAGGCAGGCAGAAACGGACTCGTAATGCTTTTTTGTCCTGTATAAAGCCCCGCAGCTGCACCCCCTAGCGGTTACTTTCTCAACTAATCTTACAACAAAATTATTAAGAATCACGCCAGCGCTACAACCGTTCCCAAGGCAGAAGAAGATAGAAAATGGCGGGGATGCCCGGACAACAGCAACCAGCACCCGACGTGCACTGGCACGAAAATCGCAAACAAAGCGGGAACAAAGTTGGCGAAAGCATTAGTTACACAACAAATCACCTCACCACAGCAGGAGCGCAGACCGATGCGACTGCTCTCCGTGACAGCCAGCCAGAAACTGAGCGAGCGCAGGGAGCGCACGTCTGCTTTCCGCGACAGCCGGAGTAAAACTGACTGGGGCGCCGCTCCGCGGCCGCTACGCATACGCGCTCCTAGCGCCCTCTGGGGCGACCACCTCCGAGAGGCTAAGAGTGAAGAGCATTCCTGGGCCCCCTGCTGACCGTTCACATTGGTCGTGAGGCTAAGAGAGAAGAGCATTCCTGCGCCCCCTGCTGGCCGTTCTCATTGGTTGTGACGTCATCCTATTGTCTCAGGGCTACCCTGTTTTTTTCCACTAATGCTCCTTTGGGCAATCTACAATGAAGCCACAGTATGACGTCATCATGCACCTGCGTGGCTCAAGGACGCGTACGCTCTAGACAGGGGACCTATTATTTATTGAATCACACTCCCATGATTATCTCCTTTATTCTTCTATAACGATTGAATAGGAAACTATTGCAGAAGAGCACCATGCATGAAAGCTGATCGTAGGAATTCCAAAGTCTTACTAAATGAGACTTGCAAAAGAACAAAATATCCTAACACGTAACTCCATCATGCACCTGCGTGGCTCAAAGACGCGTACGCTCTAGACAGGGGACCTATTATTTATTGAATCACTATCCCATGATTATTTCCTTTATTCTTCTATAACGATTGAATAGGAAACTATTGCAGAAGAGCACCATGCATGAAAGCTGATCGTAGGAATTCCAAAGTCTTACTAAATGAGACTTGCAAAAGAACAAAATATCCTAACACGTAACTCCATCAACGGCAAATAAGAGGACTAGGTACTCAACAAATCAACACAGAGTACGGGTAAACAGGAGCGCAGAACTCAGGGCAGCACTATCGTCAAGACAACGATGTTCCTTGTCAAAAAAGAAAAAATACAAAACGTTAACACAGGAAAGCATGCATATCGGGGCATGTCAGAACACGTCAGGACAAATTGTACGACTGCTGGGCAACAGAGGAAAACAAACAAACACTTGAACAGAGTGAAAAAGACACTCACCATCATTTTTCCCGTTCACAGCATTCCCTCATTGTAAATCCGCTCGTCACAAAATCCACCTGCATCGTCGAACACCATTCACCAGTGACAAACCACACATCCGCACCCCATCAGAGGCAGACAGAACCCCACCGAAGCTACGCTCTTCCACTGACGGCCAACGCAATTATCAGGAGCAGAATTTGCGTGTCCAGACCCGTCAGTGTCCAAGAGAGAAGTGAACCCCTGCGCCCCCTGCAGGCCGTTCTCATTGGTCGTGACGTCATCCTATTGTTTCAGGGCTACCCTGTTTTTTTCCACTAATGCTCCTCTAGACAAGGTCAACCTGAAACAATCGTCTCGTGGTATGACGTCATCATGCAGGTGCGTGGCTCAAGGACGCGTACGCTCTAGACATGGGACCTGTTATTTATTGAATCACTATCCCTAGATTATTTCCTTTATTCTACTATAATGATTGCATAGGGAACTATTGCAGAAGAGCACCATAGACAAGAGGAGATTGTAGCATTTCATTCTCAAAGTCTTACTGTACCGGGAAAAAATAATGGTTCAGCAAGACATGTCCATCCCAGCCGAGAGCCATGCAGCTAAGTGAATAATGAAGCTTTGTTCCTCCTGAATAAAGTCACACACCTGTCCCCCTCACAGTTACTCTCTGAACTAAATGAATCGCAAAATTATTAAGAATAGCTCTACTCCCATTCAAGGCAGCACTATCGTCAAGAATATTTCTTGTTCAAAAAGAAAAAAGCTACATGTAGAAGGAAAGCATGTCAGAACAAGCCCAGGCATGTCAGTGCATGTTTGTCAGACAACAAGAGGGAAAAAGCGAAAAGAAACAAAGAGGGAAACCAGCATCAAACTATTTCTAAGCACACGCACTCCTCTTATTCAAAAACAGTGCTCATCATAAATCCGTCCAGGGCAATACACACCATTTTTCTATTGCTACACATTTTTTCCAGTGACGGTCAATGCATTGCTACGGACTGCGTAACGTCATCACATCCTGTCTGAAGAAGAAGACAGCGGCAAAGACTCCTATCATTCATTGAATCGCAAGATTATTTCCTTTGTCCTACTTAATGACATTGATTCTCTCATTAAAATTCAACAAAAAAGCACCCTACATACTAACGATTTTCACCCCAAAGGCTCATCATGGTCATTACAATTACAGTAAGCTACCACTGCTCTTTTAAAATAAGAAGTGAGACCACTCAACATCACCTCCAGGATTATGTAATACATGACCCTTTCTATGCTCATACATTCGTTGTCTGAGGCTACACCTGCGAGCAAAAAGGCGCGGAAGCCGTGGGGCAAAGTTCCATTCGCGCATTGCGAGCAAAAAGGCGCGAAAGCCGGGAGCAAAGTTCCATTCGCGCACGCCAAAGCACAAGACAGAACGCCTTTACGGGAACACATGGCATTCGTATACTATATTAATGATTATTGCATTGCAGTTTAGAAAAACTACTACAAAACTATAATTTTAGGAGCCCATTAAAATTCTACTTTCTATGGAAACTATAATTGCCCTATTACTTGGATCGCTATTAATGAAGCGCTCCAATTTTTTCTCTCTTCCCATTTCAGCCTTGTCATGCGGGGAAGCAGACTCACATCCAAAATAATTAATTTACACTGAGGGTGCCGTGCTTCAGGAATTCCTATCCTGCGCTCAGATGCAAGCATTTGCGCAAATTGCGCGCACTTGTGCTTGACTTAAAAAAACTGAAGCATATGCTAATAAACTAAGAAAAAGGCACTCATGTCTGGTATCTGATAGTGTCACATACACAGACGCATTGTCCCTTCGTAAAGAAAGCACAGTACAGGGATACACAAATTTCCTTAGGTGAGCAGGGAAAAGGCTTAAGACCTCAGGTCACCACACATCGCCACGCGGCTAGCACAACATGACACCAACAACATACTAGCAGCGGGAAGAACTGCAACACTGCTAAACAAGTCCAGACATGCCACGATGTCGTCACAAATCAGGAAAAAAAGCACACGCATGCACGCACAGAGGACAACGCATTAAACACACGGAGCGCTCAGGAATAATCGTAGCGTTACTGCACATCGCTACCAAGCTCAACGTCTAACACAAGACGGCAGCAACAAGATATTAGCGAAGGGTAAAAACTGCAACACTACTGAACAAGTCCAGACATGCGACATCGCATACAAAACACTGCTCATCGGGGAAAAGGCCTAAGCCCGCGGCGGATCATCATAGAGCATACACAACTTCATTTTTCTACTTCGCGTAAACTAAACGCGGTCGGCTTGGAAAACGACGTACAAATTTTCTTAAGGAGCAGAGAAATATAGAAATTTCTACTCCGTGCTCAGATACCAGCATTTCTACTCAAAAACCTGCAAAATTAAGCACTGCTTACTTCGTCAAGATATCGAACACCCAATAAAATCAAACAAACAACCCCACTTCCACTGGTAGAACACTATTTACCTTTTACGCAGGAGGCTTTCTTCTACATAAAAAGTAGAGAAAGAGCAGCGAAAAATTACACGCACTTTTGCTCGCATAGCTATAAGAGAAAAAATATACAAAATAACGACGTACACGCTAATAAACTGTGACAAAGACACCCATTTCTGCTATCAGATAATTATTGCATAATGCTAAATACTCATTTGCATTGGCCCTGCGTGAAGAAAGCACAGGACAGGGATACACAATTTATCTTAAGCGAGCAGGGAAAGTCACTTCTACTCGAACAGCTTGGCCAATGCAAATGAGTATTTAGCATTATGCAATAATTATCTGATAGCAGAAATGGGTGTCTTTGTCACAGTTTATTAGCGTGTACGTCGTTATTTTGTATATTTTTTCTCTTATAGCTATGCGAGCAAAAGTGCGTGTAATTTTTCGCTGCTCTTTCTCTACTTTTTATGTAGAAGAAAGCCTCCTGCGTAAAAGGTAAATAGTGTTCTACCAGTGGAAGTGGGGTTGTTTGTTTGATGTTATTGGGTGTTCGATATCTTGACGAAGTAAGCAGTGCTTAATTTTGCAGGTTTTTGAGTAGAAATGCTGGTATCTGAGCACGGAGTAGAAATTTCTATATTTCTCTGCTCCTTAAGAAAATTTGTACGTCGTTTTCCAAGCCGACCGCGTTTAGTTTACGCGAAGTAGAAAAATGAAGTTGTGTATGCTCTATGATGATCCGCCGCGGGCTTAGGCCTTTTCCCCGATGAGCAGTGTTTTGTATGCGATGTCGCATGTCTGGACTTGTTCAGTAGTGTTGCAATTTTTACCCTTCGCTAATATCTTGTTGCTGCCGTCTTGTGTTAGACGTTGAGCTTGGTAGCGATGTGCGGTAACGCTACGATTATTCCTGAGCGCTCCGTGTGTTTAATGCGTTGTCCTCTGTGCGTGCATGCGTGTGCTTTTTTTCCTGATTTGTGACGACATCGTGGCATGTCTGGACCTGTTTAGCAGTGTTGCAGTTCTTCCCGCTGCTAGTATGTTGTTGGTGTCATGTTGTGCTAGCCGCGTGGCGATGTGTGGTGACCTGAGGTCTTAAGCCTTTTCCCTGCTCACCTAAGGAAATTTGTGTATCCCTGTCCTGTGCTTTCTTTACGAAGGGACAACGCGTCTGTGTATGTGGCACTATCAGATACCAGACATGAGTGCCTTTTTCTTAGTTTATTAGCATATGCTTCAGGTTTTTTAAGTCAAGCACAAGTGCGCGCAATTTTTCGCTGCTCTCTTCCTCAAATCACCGATTTTACGCAGAAGAAAGTCGCATGGTGCAGCTGAGAAGAGGGTTTCTCTGATTGTTTGTCAGATGTTGTTAGGAGCTCGGTATGTTGACGAAGTCAGCTGTTAAAGGTATCCGTGAAGAAATGCTTGCATCTGAGCGCAGGATAGGAATTCCTGAAGCACGGCACCCTCAGTGTAAATTAATTATTTTGGATGTGAGTCTGCTTCCCCGCATGACAAAGCTGAAATGGGAAGAGAGAAAAAATTGGAGCGCTTCATTAATAGCGATCCAAGTAATAGGGCAATTATAGTTTCCATAGAAAGTAGAATTTTAATGGGCTCCTAAAATTATAGTTTTGTAGTAGTTTTTCTAAACTGCAATGCAATAATCATTAATATAGTATACGAATGCCATGTGTTCCCGTAAAGGCGTTCTGTCTTGTGCTTTGGCGTGCGCGAATGGAACTTTGCTCCCGGCTTTCGCGCCTTTTTGCTCGCAATGCGCGAATGGAACTTTGCCCCACGGCTTCCGCGCCTTTTTGCTCGCAGGTGTAGCCTCAGACAACGAATGTATGAGCATAGAAAGGGTCATGTATTACATAATCCTGGAGGTGATGTTGAGTGGTCTCACTTCTTATTTTAAAAGAGCAGTGGTAGTTTACTGTAATTGTAATGACCATGATGAGCCTTTGGGGTGAAAATTGTTAGTATGTAGGGTGCTTTTTTGTTGAATTTTAATGAGAGAATCAATGTCATTAAGTAGGACAAAGGAAATAATCTTGCGATTCAATGAATGATAGGAGTCTTTGCCGCTGTCTTCTTCTTCAGACAGGATGTGATGACGTTACGCAGTCCGTAGCAATGCATTGACAGTCACTGGAAAAAAAGTGTAGCAATAGAAAAATGGTGTGTATTGCCCTGGACGGATTTATGATGAGCACTGTTTTTGAATAAGAGGAGTGCGTGTGCTTAGAAATAGTTTGATGCTGGTTTCCCTCTTTGTTTCTTTTCGCTTTTTCCCTCTTGTTGTCTGACAAACATGCACTGACATGCCTGGGCTTGTTCTGACATGCTTTCCTTCTACATGTAGCTTTTTTCTTTTTGTACAAGAAATATTCTTGACGATAGTGCTGCCTTGAATGGGAGTAGAGCTATTCTTAATAATTTTGCGATTCATTTAGTTCAGAGAGTAACTGTGAGGGGGACAGGTGTGTGACTTTATTCAGGAGGAACAAAGCTTCATTATTCACTTAGCTGCATGGCTCTCGGCTGGGATGGACATGTCTTGCTGAACCATTATTTTTTCCCGGTACAGTAAGACTTTGAGAATGAAATGCTACAATCTCCTCTTGTCTATGGTGCTCTTCTGCAATAGTTCCCTATGCAATCATTATAGTAGAATAAAGGAAATAATCTAGGGATAGTGATTCAATAAATAACAGGTCCCATGTCTAGAGCGTACGCGTCCTTGAGCCACGCACCTGCATGATGACGTCATACCACGAGACGATTGTTTCAGGTTGACCTTGTCTAGAGGAGCATTAGTGGAAAAAAACAGGGTAGCCCTGAAACAATAGGATGACGTCACGACCAATGAGAACGGCCTGCAGGGGGCGCAGGGATTCACTTCTCTCTTGGACACTGACGGGTCTGGACACGCAAATTCTGCTCCTGATAATTGCGTTGGCCGTCAGTGGAAGAGCGTAGCTTCGGTGGGGTTCTGTCTGCCTCTGATGGGGAGCGGATGTGTGGTTCGTCACTAATGAATGGTGTTCGACGATACAGGCGGATTTTGTGACGAGCGGATTTACAATGAGGGAATGCTGTGAACGGGAAAAATGATGGTGAGTGTCTTTTTCACTCTGTTCAAGTGTTTGTTTGTTTTTCTCTGTTGCCCAGCAGTCGTACAATTTGTCCTGACGTGTTCTGACATGCCCCGATATGCATGCTTTCCTGTGTTGACGTTTTGTATTTTTTTCTTTTTTGACAAGGAACATTGTTGTCTTGACGATAGTGCTGCCCTGAGTTCTGCACTCTTGTTTACCCGTACTCTGTGTTGATTTGTTGAGTACCTAGTCCTCTTATTTGCCGTTGATGGAGTTACGTGTTAGGATATTTTGTTCTTTTGCAAGTCTCATTTAGTAAGACTTTGGAATTCCTACGATCAGCTTTCATGCATGGTGCTCTTCTGCAATAGTTTCCTATTCAATCGTTATAGAAGAATAAAGGAAATAATCATGGAATAGTGATTCAATAAATAATAGGTCCCCTGTCTAGAGCGTACGCGTCTCTTGAGCCACGCAGGTGCATGATGACGTTATACTGTGGCTTCATTGTAGATTGACCAAAGGAGTATTAGTGGAAAAAAACAGGGTAGCCCTGAGACAATAGGATGACGTCACGACCAATGAGAACGGCCAGCAGGGGGCGCAGGAATGCTCTTCACTCTTAGCCTCTCGGATGTGGTCGCCCCAGAGGGCGCTAGGAGCGCGTATGCGTAGCGGCCGCGGAGCGGCGCCCCAGTCAGTTTCTCTCCGGCTGTCGCGGAAAGCAGACGTGCGCTCCCTGCGCTCGCTCAGTTTCTGGCTGGCTGTCACGGAGAGCAGTCGCATCGGTGTGCGCTCCTGCTGTGGTGAGGTGATTTGTTGTGTAACTAATGCTTTCGCCAACTTTGTTCCCGCTTTGTTTGTGATTTTCGTGCCAGTGCACGTCGGGTGCAGGTTGCTGTTGTTCGGGCATCCCCACCATTTTCTATCTTCTTCTGCCTTGGGAACGGTTGTAGCACTGGCGTGATTCTTAATAATTTTGATGTGAGATTAGTTGAGAAAGTAACCGCTAGGGGGTGCAGCTGCGGGGCTTTATACAGGACAAAAAAGCATTACGAGTCAGTTTCTGCCTGCCTCTCGGATGGAGCAGTCGCATGGTTCTGTGCTGCTGTTCTGGTGGGCTCATTTGTTGTGTAACTAATTCTTTTTGTTGTTAGCTATTGATGGTTTGCATACTCTTGCTTTCCCAGCCTCTGTATTACGAGTGTTTTTCTCCTTGCATGCCCAGAGCTGTCCTAACCAGCCCAGACATGTCATGATGACGTCACAGCTGACGTCACAGGATGTCCGGAACTGGTGGTCATAGCTGCGATGCTTTGCAACCTGCTTCTGTGCTCCGTCGCCCAGCGACGGTCAGCGGCCTTTCCGGGCCGCTTTCTTCAAGATGGCGTCGTTGAGCTTCAACTAAACTCCTTCTCTCCACTCTCTCTCTATCTATTTTTTTATTTTTTATGGACTCTCGTAGTGCACAACGCTCGGGTGGTCTGGACACGAGTTAGACGTTCCCCAATTAGTGTGATGACTCACTAGATGATGCTGATTAATGTGGGGGGTCCCAATTAGCTCTAATTGCTAATTAATGGCGTCCAGAAGCCTTGTAGCGTTGTGCACTATGAGAGTTCATCCCGTACTACTTACTAACATTCCCCACTCAGATGGAATAGCAGTAGCAGAGTGTGCATTTAAGAATCAACCCGATCAGGGTTCTGATACGTCCGTCCTCACGGAACTCCTGAATCTGATTCTAACACGCAATAACTTCGAATTCGACGACAAACACTACATACAGGTCAATGGTACAGCAGTGGGAACAAAAATGGCCCCGAACTATGCAAATATCTTCATGGCATACTTGGAAGAACCGTTCCTCAGTAATTGTGCTCCGAAGCCACTCCTATACCAAGCGATTCCTAGGTGATATCACGTGCTTATAGTCAAGCGCTGCGTTACCGGAGAATATGTTCTAACGATGATGAACTTGACAATCATCTTGAGAGCCTTGAAGAAACATTCGCAGATAGAAAATATCTTAATCAGGTCGTAAAAGATGCCATAGTCATAGCTAGATCAACCGATCGAGAGAACCTATTCCAAAGATGGCCCCGTGCCGATAAGAATTCTTCAGTAAACCTCACTATTAGCTTCAACGGTTATGTCCCGGATGTTATCCGCATACTTAAACGGCACTATCCTCACCCAATCTGATCGTATGAGTCAGGTGTTTCCGGAACCACCCGCGTTACTTATCGCCGAGCAAGGTACATCCAAGACAGACATGTGAACGTCAAGCTAGACAAGCCGTCGGAAAACAACGTAGATGGGTAGAAATCCAGCGAACCGGTAGAATGTAGGAAGGGAGTTGCCTCAGGACAGAAGCCGCCGATATTTCGAACAGAGACTGTTCTTCTTCTGGGCACCGTCCTCATCATTGGCATGGTATTTAAAGGGTTAGGTGTGACGTGTTTAAAGGTTCATGCGAATTGTGGGTCAACAGCCCGGAGGGAAGAAAGGTTCCGTACGGGTTTTTACGGCCGTAGTGAATGGCAGCTTTGTTAGAGTGTGGAGGGGATTATGTGAACGTAGTGATCTAGGCTACAGACCGGTTACAGAAAAATGGAAGGTTCACGAACACGTGGACGAAACGGGACAACAGGCAAGAATTGGCAAGCATAGCGAAAGATAAGGAGGTTAGTGGTTACGTGGGGAAAATTCCAGAACCAGCAAAGCTTTTTTTTTTTTTTTTTAATATTTGTAATGCAAAGTTGTGGCATGCAATAAAGAAAGTAGAAAGCAGTGGCCATGCATAACATAACAGATGATAATGGAGGTAGAAGGGAAAAGCATATTTTATTTGTGAAGTGTTTCTAGGGTGCCTTGTGATTTGTTGATACCGGACGGGTGAAGAGCGTTGAACTTGTATATGAGATAAGACTTCCTATCACGTCTGTCACGTGTGGATCTAAACCCGGTTTCTAGAATATATAGTTTAATGTTGTCAAAATTGTGACCAGGAACGTTAAAGTGTTCGGCGACTGCTTTGGGGAGTTTGTTGGACGTGTCGGTTCTGTGTCCGGTAAGGCGGTTGTTCATTTGTTGGCCGGTTTCACCAATGTATTGCATAGAGCAGTCGCCGCATTCAATGCAGTATATGACATTGGAGCTTGTGCATGTGAATGCGTGGTTAACGGGGTGGGTGTAATTGCTCGCAGTGCTTTTGATGGAGTTAGCGTGTTGAACGTGCTTGCATGTTTTGCAGCGCGGGAGGTTGCAGGGTCGTGTTCCCGTGTACGGGGTGCTTGTTTTGCTGATTTTGGCATTGACCAAGGAGTCTGCCAGGTTTTTTGCACGTCGGTATGTCACCTGTATAGGATTTGTGAATATATTGCTAAGTCGGTCACTGCTTTGGAGGAGGGGCTCGTGCTTCTGTAGAATGGCTTTGATGTTTGGAAGTGCGTTGGAATATCTTGTGATGAAGCTTATTTGGCACGCGTCAGGATTTTTTCGGTTTTCCAGAACCTCGTCTCGATCGAGTGTAAGTGCCTTGCGACGGAATTCGGTTAGGAGGGAGTCTGGATAGTCCCTTTGGGCAAGTGTACTGCAGAGTTCGTCAAGCTTCTCAGCGTAATCTGTGTCGTTTGAACAAATTCTGCGTAGTCTTACACTCTGCCCATTAGGAATTCCAACCTTACAGTGACGCGGGTGGTGGCTCTTGAAGTGAAGGTATTGTTGTTTGTCAGTTGGCTTTTTGTACAGGGTTGTGATGAGGTTGCCGTTGTCTAGTGATATTGTGGTGTCGAGGAAGTTAATTAAGTGAGTTGACTGTTGTGATGTGAACTTTATGTTGCTATGCGCGGTGTTCAGTAGATCTATGAACTTTTGAAATTCATGTTCCCCGTGTTCCCATATTATCAGTATATCATCGATGTATCGAAGGTACACCGTGGGTTTCAATGAGAGGGCGCTGAGAACTTTGTTTTCTAAGAACCCCATGAAGATATTTGCGTATGTGGGTGCAACAGGTGTGCCCATACTTGTACCGTGTACTTGTAGGTAGTGTTCGCCATTGAACTCGAAGTAGTTCAGTTTAAGGACCAAGTCCATTAGAGCGAGTATGGTTTCCGTGTCTTTTCTGGTGTTTGTTGTAGAAAGGGTATTGCAGAGGGCTGTGATTCCGTCGTTGTGTGGGATGTTAGTATACAGTGATGTCACATCCAGCGTGGCTAGTATTGTGTCCCTACCAAATGTACGAGTGTTGTTTATATCTCTGATTATTCTGAGGAGGTGGGGTGTGTCTTGTACATGCGATGGCAGTGTTGTCGGAATATGGTTTAAATAGTGGTCCAGGAATTTCGAGAGTCTTTCTGTTGGTGTGTTGTTATTAGATACAATTGGCCTGCCGGGGATGTCAGCCGTATAGAGCTCGTTGGCGTGTACCTTGCGTGTACTGTGTGTACCGTCGGAAAACAACGGTTGTCAACCATGCAACGGACGCAGATGCCAGATCTGTAAATTAATGCAAACTGCTACGAGAGTAGAAAGCACGGGGCGCGGACAATTGCTCACTGGACAATTGCTCACCGGACAGTTGCTCACCGGACAACTGCTCACCGGACAATTGCTCACCAAAAAACTGCTGAGGCCGGACAATTGCTCGCCACAGAACCGTTGAAGCCGGACAATTACTCACCGCCTCTCTCACCACACTTATATTGTGATTTTATTTCGCGTTTATGGCGCTTGACTTTTTTGTGTTAGCTGAACTTCTTTTTTAGCTGTCTAAGTTGCTCCAAATAGATCTAGGAAATCCACCAGTGAAGAGGCTAAGGCGAGAGGTCGTCCACTTGCAGGTACGCCTAAAGCGTCTTTGTCAGGACCTGCGTCCATGGGGCGTTCCTATAGGATTTTTTCCAAGGGGTGGACAGCAAAGTGCTTCCAGGGGGCAAAGCGTGCATCCACCTCACCTCCTTCCCTGGGGCGGACGCTGCGGACTGTGCGGGTGTTCACAGGTTCATATTATTAGAAAAAAAAATCATGACCTATGAATAAAGGGTGCAAAATTTTCACAAGTGATCTTGCTCCCTTCTCGGTACGCCCATGCCTGCGTCACCAGGATCTTCCAAGACACAAGCCGGGGAAGATTTAAGAACATCTCCATTTAACCACTCAAATTCACGAATTTTCTATGTCTGTCGAAGTCGGTTTAGCGAACGCAAGTCACATTTTAGCGCCCGATTGGCTTAGCAGGGCGGACACGACTGAACAGCACGTATTAGGTTAGTCCAAGTTCATTGTTTGCATTGCTATGTCCAGGTTAGTCTAAGTTCGCTGTTGACAGTTTCCCGCGCGCGACTGGGCAATTTATAGTCACATAACATTTATTTACAGCAGTTTATTTTGCAATGGGGATTTCGATCACTTTATTTCGAGGCAACCCAAGTTCAGCTAACACAAGAAGGTCAAGTATATGAGCGCCATAAACAAGAAATAAAATCACATCCCATGAAAACGCGAAATAAGATTGCATATAAGTGCGATGAAAGAGCGGTGAGCAATTATCCGGCTTCAGCGGTTCTGTGGTGAGCAATTGACCGGCCTCAGCAGTTTTTTGGTGAGCAATTGTCCGGTGAGCAATTGTCCGGGATCCAGGAAGCCCAAATTCTAACTATCGCGCAAAAATTAATGGTCTATTTAACTGTAAATCTTCTAACGTCCTTTATCTCCTTCAATGTAATGAGTGCAAGGCCCAATATATCGGTCAAACAGCTACATCCTTCAGAATCCGATTCAATAACCACAGATCCGACGTATCAAAGAAGCCTAATCTGCCAGTGTCTCGACGTTTTAGTAAACCCGGTCACTCAATTAACGACATAGCCATTTTCGTACTGCAATTGGGTTTTCCATCCCAACGCCTTAGAGAACAAACAGAATCGTTCCTGATCTACAACTTTAAAAGCCAGATTAACGAGGTCCCCGGCGTCCTCTCAACTGTTCGCAACCTAAATTCCTAATTCTCTCAGAATACATACACTCTTTGGTATCTCTTTCAGACTCCCCGGTTGGTCACCCCAGGAAATCATTGCCCTCCGGCGAGGAGCATGACTGCCTGTGATTCATTTTACCTTTTTACCCCTTTTACCTTTGTTTGACAAAGCATGTGTGCTGCCCTCTCCCCTTATACATATTCCCCTCTCATTTTTTGGAATTGTCTTGCGTCACAATAATATCCCATTCCTGTTGAAGACAGCGCTGCTGTCGAAACGTCGAATACCCCCTCTTAGTTTTTAATAAAGTTCCCTTTTTATTCCTTGTCCTGTAGAAGCACTGTCTCCACTTCTGATCCCTATTGAATACTGTACCCTATTGAATTTTTCGTGGTCAACCGCATTCGTTTATTTCAACTCCTATATGTGATGAACACTGAAACATCCGTCCCGAGCAATATCAGTTTAATGAATATCCCTGCCCATGCACGAGCGTGAGTTCGGTCTCTTCGTCGTTACGTCACCCCCCCTCCCCCTCCAAGAGTGAAGCGGATGGGTAGATGGTAGGGGCGCAGCTTGCTGATGTGTACAATGTCGGTCTGACTTCCGAGCGGAAGAACAGAACGGTCAATTTCGTAATTTACCGGTGACACCCTTTTGAGCACTGTGTATGGTCCTTCCATAGCTGGAGCTAATTTTCCTCGGTTAGGGTGCCATGGGGTCTCATAGAGGACGGCGTCTCCGGTGGAAAATTCGCCTGGCATGACTTTCTTGTCGTAGATCAACTTGTTCTTTTGGTGGTAAGCGAGAGAGTTCTGCACTGCTTGTTTCCGCGCTTCTTCGAGTGGCGGGACGTGATCTGGTAGGTTTGTGGGGTAGGATAGGACCCCATGCATTAAATACGAAGGAGGGAACCGGGTGACTTCATGGGGCGTTCTGTTGTACTCGGCGACTACATCGATAAGTAGCTGAGGCCAGGGCGCCCTTGGGTTTTCCTGTATTTTGTAGCGTAGGCGATTGACAAGAGTCTGATTTGTTCGCTCGTTTAGGCCGTTGCATTGTGGGTGGCTGCTTGATGTGAATAGCTGGTGAACGATGTGGTTCTTCAAAAAGCGTTTTAAGGTGTTGGATGTAAAACCCGTGCCACTGTCGGAAACAAAGCGACGAGGTGTCCCGGCTGCGAAGACTTCTCGGAGGCAGGAGATGTAGGCTTCGGCGGTTTCACTCTCGTGCGCAAAGGCCCAGGCGTAACGCGTGGCATGGTCGACTATCAAGTGGATGACTTTCTTAATAGACCTGTAGCCAGCGAGTCCACCGATGGTGTCCATGGCGAGGAGGTCGAACGGTTTCTCGGCTGGTGGCAACGACCCCAGCAACCCAAATTTCTTCTGCTTGCTTCTTTTGCACCGGTGACAGGTGTCACAATCACGGATGAAACTCGAAACATCGGTGATGATTTCAGGCCGGGGAGATTAGACTGATCGTTTTCTTCACTCCGACGTGTTCAAACTTTTCGTGAGCTTTGCGAAGGATTTCCTTTCTGAGAGGAGTGGCTACGTATATCTTGGGGACTCCGCGTTCGCGAACAATGGGAATGCCATTTTGCAGCGTGTAGGTTCCAGGACGGAGGTCACACGGAGTGTTCTATAAGTCAGCAATAGAGAGGAGGTTGACCAACGGTGATCGAGACAAAGCATCGGCCTCGATATTGTCCAGTCCTCGCTGGTGCTTAAATGTGACGTCATACATAGAGAGCTTGAGGGACCAGCGAAAAAGGCGGCCGGTGGGGCGCTTGATTGTCCTTAACCACTGTAACGCCGCGTGGTCAGTCACAACCGTGAAAGCGCTGCCGTGGAGATATAGCAGTGCCATTTGTCCACAGCCTCAATGATGGCCAGACATTCCAGTTCGGTTACGCTGTAATTTTTCTCGTGTTTTAGGAGCTTGCGGGAGTGATATGCCACGGGATGTTCCTTGCCGTCATCGCCGGTTTGTTTGAGGACGGCACCAGTCTCACTGAGAGAAGCGTCACAGAAGAGAGTACACGGTCTTCAAGGGTCGAGTATGCGAAGAATTGGGGCCTCTGTGAGGCGATCCCTCAGAGTCTGAAAAGCAGCATGACATGCCTCGGACCATTGCCGTGACGCGTCCTTTTTCAACAATTCTGTTAAAGGAAGGCATATGTCGCTGAAGTGGTCGATGTACTGTTTGTAAACGTTTGCTGTACCCAAAAAGCGTTGTAGATCTTTGACACAGTCTGGACGTGGAAATTTTTTAATTGCTTCGATGTTCGCTTTTTTCGGTCTCGTGGTGCCATTGGAAATTGTGTGGCCCAGGTAGTCGATGCTGGTGCGTGCAAACTGACTTTTTTTTTTTTTTTTAGTTTGACATTTTCAGCTTGCAGTGCTCCGAGCAGAGCATCAAGGTACCTCAGGTGCGCTTCGAAAGTAGGTGCGTGCACGACTATGTCGTCGAAATAATTGACGACATTCCGGAGGTTATGCTTCGCAATAATGGTCTTGACAGCTCGCTGGAATGTAGCAGGGGCGTTCTTAAGGTCAAAAGGCATGACAAGCCATTCGTAGTGCCCGGTACGAGTGACGAATGCGGTCTTAGAAATGTCATGTGGGTTCATGGGCACATGCCAATACCCAGATGTGATGTCAAGTGCCCTTAAGTAGCGTGATGGGCCTAGGGAGGGTTGTACGTCGTCAATACGTGGTATGAGTTGATGATCGGCTACAGTTAAAGCGTTTAGCGTCCTATAGTCAATGCACATCCGTGTCCTGCCTTCGCCCTTTTTCTCAGCCAGTATTATGGGGGATGCGTATGGGGACAGAGACAGACGGATGAACCCTTGACCAAGGAGGGGTTCCACTTGCTTGTAGGTTTCGGCTCTGTCCGCCTGGGACGCTCTATACGGTGGTCTGTGAATTGGCACGTTGTTCAGCAGTGTGATTGAATGTTGCTCCGTCGTGATGGATCCAATATCAGTCTGGGATGTCGAGAAAATTGAAATATATTTCTCCAATAATTTATCCAGTGCCCGTTGTTGTGTCGTCGTCAGCGAATCACGTTCTGGATAATTCTGGCTTTGTACACCCGGTGCCGGTGGTGCCGGCGTCGGTTGGGAAGGGATAGTGCGGGGTAGCCTTGTGAGCTGCAGGGTTGAAAGATCGAGGGCAAGGTTGTAATCGGAGGCATAATCAAGGCCAAGCAGAAGTTCTACCTTCATTCCTCGTAGAATATGAACTTCCACCTTCTTCGTTGTTTCTCCAATTTTCAGGTTAATGGAGACGCGACCCAAGGTTTGCATTGATGAGGTAACTTGTCGAATTGTGTTGACTGAATTATTGATGAGTTGTAGCTGCACTGTAAAAAATTTCACCTTAAAAAAACGGGCAAATGCAAGGAAAGTTGGCTGCCAAACATTGGCCGTTTTTTTTTACGGTGGCCCCGTATAAGTTGTGTCCGTGAAAAATACTGCATTGGCCAGTAATTTTAACAGGCATATCCCGTGTGGCATTACTGTGCTGTGATCGTTAAAAAAACTGCATTGGCCAGTAATTTTAACTGGCATATGCCGTGTACCCTTATCCTGCTGTGCCCATCCCTGAAGCCCCTCTTTTTTTTTACATATAATCGTAGCAATGAGAGCAGTTTAAGTAATGACCATGCGTAACACATTGTGATGTTTGTCACATTGGGATTTATTTTTTATGTACATAGTGATGAAAATGCGCCAATCACCTCTGGCATCAAAACCCTGGAAAGAGAAAGGAAACTGGTACAGGGAGCAGGGAAATTGACATGCAGTTATACTCACCGTTTATTTTTTTTCAAAGGAAGAACATACGAAGGACCCATGTGCACCCATCAGTCAGCTCTGGTATCAAACCATTGCAAAGAGAAAGGAAACTGTTACAGGGAGCAGGGCAATTGACGTGCAGTTATACTCACCGTTTATTTTTTCAAAAGAAGAACATTCGAAGGAACCATGTGCACCCATCAGTCAGCTCTGGCATCAAAACATTGCAAAGAGAAAGGAAACTGTTACAGGGAGCAATGCAATTGACATGCAGTTATACTCACCGTTTATTTTTTCAAAGGAAGAACATTCGAAGGAACCATGTGCACCCATCAGTCAGCTCTGGCATCAAAACATCGCAAATAGAAAGGAAACTGTTACAGGGAGCAGTGCAATTGACGTGCAGTTATACTCACCGTTTATTTTTTCAAAAGAAGAACATTTGAAGGAACTATGTGCACCCATCAGTCAGCTCTGGCATCAAAACATTGCAAAGAGAAAGGAAACTGTTACAGGGAGCAGTGCAATTGACGTGCAGTTATACTCACCGTTTATTTTTTCAAAAGAAGAACATTTGAAGGAACTATGTGCACCCATCAGTCAGCTCTGGCATCAAAACATTGCAAAGAGAAAGGAAACTGTTACAGGGAGCAGTGCAATTGACGTGCAGTTATACTCACAGTTTATTTTTTTCAAAGGAAGAACATTCGAAGGAACCATGTGCACCCATCAGTCAGCTCTGGCATCAAAACATTGCAAATAGAAAGGAAACTGTTACAGGGAGCAGTGCAATTGACGTGCAGTTATACTCACCGTTTATTTTTTCAAAAGAAGAACATTTGAAGGAACTATGTGCACCCATCAGTCAGCTCTGGCATCAAAACATTGCAAAGAGAAAGGAAACTGTTACAGGGAGCAGTGCAATTGACGTGCAGTTATACTCACCGTTTATTTTTTCAAAAGAAGAACATTTGAAGGAACTATGTGCACCCATCAGTCAGCTCTGGCATCAAAACATTGCAAAGAGAAAGGAAACTGTTACAGGGAGCAGTGCAATTGACGTGCAGTTATACTCACCGTTTATTTTTTCAAAAGAAGAACATTTGAAGGAACTATGTGCACCCATCAGTCAGCTCTGGCATCAAAACATTGCAAAGAGAAAGGAAACTGTTACAGGGAGCAGGGCAATTGACACGCAGTTATACTCAGTTTATTTTTTCAAAGGAAGAACATTCGAAGGAACTATGTGCACCCATCAGTCAGCTCTGGCATCAAAACATTGCAAAGAGAAAGGAAACTGTTACAGGGAGCAGTGCAATTGACGTGCAGTTATACTCACCGTTTATTTTTTCAAAAGAAGAACATTTGAAGGAACTATGTGCACCCATCAGTCAGCTCTGGCATCAAAACATTGCAAAGAGAAAGGAAACTGTTACAGGGAGCAGGGCAATTGACACGCAGTTATACTCAGTTTATTTTTTCAAAGGAAGAACATTCGAAGGAACTATGTGCACCCATCAGTCAGCTCTGGCATCAAAACATTGCAAAGAGAAAGGAAACTGTTACAGGGAGCAGTGTAATTGACGTGCAGTTATACTCACCGTTTATTTTTTCAAAAGAAGAACATTTGAAGGAACTATGTGCACCCATCAGTCAGCTCTGGCATCAAAACATTGCAAAGAGAAAGGAAACTGTTACAGGGAGCAGGGCAATTGACACGCAGTTATACTCAGTTTATTTTTTCAAAAGAAGAACATTTGAAGGAACTATGTGCACCCATCAGTCAGCTCTGGCATCAAAACATTGCAAAGAGAAAGGAAACTGTTACAGGGAGCAGTGCAATTGACGTGCAGTTATACTCACCGTTTATTTTTTCAAAAGAAGAACATTTGAAGGAACTATGTGCACCCATCAGTCAGCTCTGGCATCAAAACATTGCAAAGAGAAAGGAAACTGTTACAGGGAGCAGTGCAATTGACGTGCAGTTATACTCACCGTTTATTTTTTCAAAAGAAGAACATTTGAAGGAACTATGTGCACCCATCAGTCAGCTCTGGCATCAAAACATTGCAAAGAGAAAGGAAACTGTTACAGGGAGCAGGGCAATTGACACGCAGTTATACTCACAGTTTATTTTTTTCAAAGGAAGAACATTCGAAGGAACCATGTGCACCCATCAGTCAGCTCTGGCATCAAAACATTGCAAATAGAAAGGAAACTGTTACAGGGAGCAGTGCAATTGACGTGCAGTTATACTCACCGTTTATTTTTTCAAAAGAAGAACATTTGAAGGAACTATGTGCACCCATCAGTCAGCTCTGGCATCAAAACATTGCAAAGAGAAAGGAAACTGTTACAGGGAGCAGTGCAATTGACGTGCAGTTATACTCACCGTTTATTTTTTCAAAAGAAGAACATTTGAAGGAACTATGTGCACCCATCAGTCAGCTCTGGCATCAAAACATTGCAAAGAGAAAGGAAACTGTTACAGGGAGCAGTGCAATTGACGTGCAGTTATACTCACCGTTTATTTTTTCAAAAGAAGAACATTTGAAGGAACTATGTGCACCCATCAGTCAGCTCTGGCATCAAAACATTGCAAAGAGAAAGGAAACTGTTACAGGGAGCAGGGCAATTGACACGCAGTTATACTCAGTTTATTTTTTCAAAGGAAGAACATTCGAAGGAACTATGTGCACCCATCAGTCAGCTCTGGCATCAAAACATTGCAAAGAGAAAGGAAACTGTTACAGGGAGCAGTGCAATTGACGTGCAGTTATACTCACCGTTTATTTTTTCAAAAGAAGAACATTTGAAGGAACTATGTGCACCCATCAGTCAGCTCTGGCATCAAAACATTGCAAAGAGAAAGGAAACTGTTACAGGGAGCAGGGCAATTGACACGCAGTTATACTCAGTTTATTTTTTCAAAGGAAGAACATTCGAAGGAACTATGTGCACCCATCAGTCAGCTCTGGCATCAAAACATTGCAAAGAGAAAGGAAACTGTTACAGGGAGCAGTGTAATTGACGTGCAGTTATACTCACCGTTTATTTTTTCAAAAGAAGAACATTTGAAGGAACTATGTGCACCCATCAGTCAGCTCTGGCATCAAAACATTGCAAAGAGAAAGGAAACTGTTACAGGGAGCAGGGCAATTGACACGCAGTTATACTCAGTTTATTTTTTCAAAAGAAGAACATTTGAAGGAACTATGTGCACCCATCAGTCAGCTCTGGCATCAAAACATTGCAAAGAGAAAGGAAACTGTTACAGGGAGCAGTGCAATTGACGTGCAGTTATACTCACCGTTTATTTTTTCAAAAGAAGAACATTTGAAGGAACTATGTGCACCCATCAGTCAGCTCTGGCATCAAAACATTGCAAAGAGAAAGGAAACTGTTACAGGGAGCAGTGCAATTGACACGCAGTTATACTCACAGTTTATTTTTTCAAAGGAAGAACATTCGAAGGAACCATGTGCACCCATCAGTCAGCTCTGGCATCAAAACATTGCAAAGAGAAAGGAAACTGTTACAGGGAGCAGGGCAATTGACACGCAGTTATACTCAGTTTATTTTTTCAAAGGAAGAACATTCGAAGGAACCATGTGCACCCATCAGTCAGCTCTGGCATCAAAACATTGCAAAGAGAAAGGAAACTGTTACAGGGAGCAGTGCAATTGACACGCAGTTATACTCACAGTTTATTTTTTCAAAGGAAGAACATTCGAAGGAACCATGTGCACCCATCAGTCAGCTCTGGCATCAAAACATTGCAAAGAGAAAGGAAACTGTTACAGGGAGCAGGGCAATTGACATGCAGTTATACTCACCGTTTATTTTTTCAAAAGAAGAACATTTGAAGGAACTATGTGCACCCATCAGTCAGCTCTGGCATCAAAACATTGCAAAGAGAAAGGAAACTGTTACAGGGAGCAGGGCAATTGACATGCAGTTATACTCACAGTTTATTTTTTCAAAGGAAGAACATTCGAAGGAACCATGTGCACCCATCAGTCAGCTCTGGCATCAAAACATTGCAAAGAGAAAGGAAACTGTTACAGGGAGCAGTGGAATTGACACGCAGTTATACTCACAGTTTATTTTTTCAAAGGAAGAACATTCGAAGGAACCATGTGCACCCATCAGTCAGCTCTGGCATCAAAACATTGCAAAGAGAAAGGAAACTGTTACAGGGAGCAGGGCAATTGACATGCAGTTATACTCACCGTTTATTTTTTCAAAGGAAGAACATTCGAAGGAACCATGTGCACCCATCAGTCAGCTCTGGCATCAAAACATTGCAAAGAGAAAGGAAACTGTTACAGGGAGCAGTGCAATTGACACGCAGTTATACTCACAGTTTATTTTTTCAAAGGAAGAACATTCGAAGGAACCATGTGCACCCATCAGTCAGCTCTGGCATCAAAACATTGCAAAGAGAAAGGAAACTGTTACAGGGAGCAGGGCAATTGACATGCAGTTATACTCACCGTTTATTTTTTCAAAGGAAGAACATTCGAAGGAACCATGTGCACCCATCAGTCAGCTCTGGCATCAAAACATTGCAAAGAGAAAGGAAACTGTTACAGGGAGGAGGGCAATTGACACGCAGTTATACTCACAGTTTATTTTTTCAAAGGAAGAACATTCGAAGGAACCATGTGCACCCATCAGTCAGCTCTGGCATCAAAACACTGCAAAGAGAAAGGAAACTGTTACAGGGAGCAGTGCAATTGACACGCAGTTATACTCACAGTTTATTTTTTCAAAGGAAGAACATTCGAAGGAACCATGTGCACCCATCAGTCAGCTCTGGCATCAAAACATTGCAAAGAGAAAGGAAACTGTTACAGGGAGCAGGGCAATTGACATGCAGTTATACTCACCGTTTATTTTTTCAAAAGAAGAACATTTGAAGGAACTATGTGCACCCATCAGTCAGCTCTGGCATCAAAACATTGCAAAGAGGAAGGAAACTGTTACAGGGAGCAGGGCAATTGACACGCAGTTATACTCACAGTTTATTTTTTCAATGGAAGAACATAAGAAGGAACCATGAGGTTAGAAAGCGATAAAAACCGGGCTGTTTGGTGGTACATCCTAAAGGCGATAAAACCCCGTTTCAGTCAGTGGTTCGTCTGTTTTGTCTCTCTGTGTCCCCTGCACCGGGGTTTTATCGCTTTTAGGAAGGAACCATGTGCACCCATCAGTCAGCTCGACGTCAGTCAGCTCAACGATCGCCCACGCACGATGTTCGGCGGTTGTGAATGACGGCAATGACCCGTACTTGGCTTGGCTTTGCCTCCGCAGTGAAGGTTTTGGCCGGCGCATGGTGATGGCGCCACTTTTACCTAGTTTTCGCAGTATTTGTGATTACGCTAACACGCCGTCGTCAGATACTATTAAACGCCCGTAGAAATCACAGTATTTTTTTACAGTGTGGAGCCTCCTGTAGATGTCTTCGCTGATACATTAAATTGTGGATCCTGTATCTAGAAAGGCAGTAACAGGAGTCCCATTGATGAAAGCTTTGAAATGAATTATTGAGGCCTGGGTCGCACTGCCCGTTTCCCTGCTCATCCGTGAGGGCGGAGGTAGATACTCGGTTAGGGCACGTGCTATGCCAGTGGTACTGCTGCGCCAGACCGATTGAGGAACAGTGTCTACACTCAGTCCTCGGAAGGTCGTCCTGCTAACGGGTTTGCATGTACTTCCCATCCATCCCATCGTCGGTTCTTCGTGGTTGCTGATGTTTGAAGGCGGTCCCTTGCCTTTGTCTGCTCATAGCGATCTCCACTCTCTGAACTGAGGCGAGCCATTCGATGGGAGATTCAATCCGAAGTCCGGCAAGCGCCAGTTCCAACTCTGGGAGGAGACCATCGGTCAGACCGGACACAACGTGACTGGCCCTGAGCCCAGCCGACTCACCCAGTCTTCGTTTCTCCTCATAGTAGGAGCCAACCGACTGGTCCTTCCTCTGTCGGCACTCGGCAGTGAATAAAGGAGCGAAATGGGTCTGCAACTGGGCTTTCGAAGCGGACACTCATACGTTCCATGACATCCTTCCAAGTCTTCATGCTCTTGAAAAGGTACCAGCGGAACGCTTCGCCTTCGATGTACTCGCTTAAGTTGTTGATCTTGTCCTGCTCTGTCCAGCCGTTGGTGTCTGCCTTGGACTCGAACAAGCGGAGCCATTTTCCCACGGGTACGTCGTCGGCGCCGCCATGATATTTAGGAATGTTGAGAGGTTGGTGTTTGGGCATGAGGGTCCACACTTAGGTAGTGTCCTGTCGACTCGTGTGATGAACACTGGAACATCCGTCCCGAGCAATATCAGTTTAATGAATATCCCCGCCCATGCACGAGCGTGAGTTCGATCTCTTCGTCGTTACGTCACACACACACACATATATATATATATATACATATATAGATACATATTGGTCGAGGGAAGTACAAAAGTCAAACGGCCACGAAGTTTTACAGTTGTGGAAGGAAACAGACGCGGAAAACAGATTTTAGGGAAGTTAGAACTTTTTCAACTTTTAATTCATTCAACTTTTAATTTCTGCCCATTAAATGAACTAGTGTTTCTAACTTCCCTAAAATCTGTTGTCCGCGTCTATTTCCTTCCACGACTATATACGTATACATATACAGGGTGTCCACGCTAAGTGTGAACATATTTTTTAAAAATATATCTATCACTTTTTCCAAGATGAAATCAATTGCAATATAGCATATGCTGAAGGGCACTCCCTAGGGGGCATTAACAGATTCCTAAGGCAATGTCTTAATTAACTTTCAATAATTAACTTTTTTAATTATAAAAGCTACGAAGTTGCTCCAATGAGAACATCTGATCTCTTCGGTCACCAGATACCAAAGCCGTTTTCAGAACAAAAATCCGTTCGATAGATCGTCCGCAAAAAATTCGTGAAGGAACGCCATTTTTTCTTTATTTTATTTATTGCGCATCTCTAGAGACGCGTCTTTCCTTCGCCCCCAATACGATAGGTTCAAAGAGCACACTATCGCCTCTTGCGTCCTGGAAAAAGATTAAAAGAAAACAGAAAATGCAGCCCAAGATAAGGGCAGTCGCGATAGAGTCACCCGATAGATTTGTGTTTTTGTTTTGTTTCCGCAAGTTAAAGCTAATCTTCGACGCATGAGGCGGCACTGTGCTCTTTCACTCTCTCACACTGGGGGTAAAGGAAAGCCGCTTCTTCGAAGATGCGCAATAAACCAAATAAAGAAAAAAATGGCGTTCCTTCACGATTTTTTTGCGGACGATCTACTGAACGGATTTTTGTTCTGAAAACGGTTTTGTTATCTGGGGACCGAAGGGACCAGATGTTCTCATTGGAGCAACTTCGTAGCTTTTATAATTAAAACGTTAATTATTGAAAGTTAATTAAGACATTGCCTTAGGAGTCTGCTGATGCCCTCTTAGGGAGTGCCCTTCAGCATATGCTATATTGCAATTGATTCATCTCGGAAAAAGTGATAGATATATTTTTAAAGAAATATGTTCACACTTAGTGTGGACACTCTGTATATAGAAACACATGCTGACTGGGTGCTGCAAATGTGACCTCACTTCTTAAAATAAATAATTCACTAAGGTATTCGGTTGTGCTCCTGAAACCATACCAGCGGAGTCCTTGGGGGAGTTGCTGGGGAGGTTCTGAGGATGATACGTGGAATCTCATTCTAAAACTTTTCTGACAAATTGATGACTATTCGGGGACGTCCTAGGGATACCATTCCTATCCCTGAGTGACATCCCTGGAATAGCCTGGGGAGGTCAGTGTGTTCTTGGGGCTGTACCACCTGAGTTTACTGACTAGATTCGGTAACTTCTATTTTGTCTTTCTTTTACTCTCTCTCTCCCTCTTGTGTGCCGTAATCGGTCGCAAGATTCCAAGCCACGCAGATGAGAATTAACCCATTTACGCATTCCTGAAATATGTGATAGCATTTGGACCACACGGACAGAGATGTTTGTTAGCCCCAATAACGAAAAGTACTCACACGTTTGCGCCGTTTAGGTGGATATGTTCTTTCCCTGGTGAGGACACGTATTGTGATGGTGCTACACCTTGATTCAAACGACACTGAGCTCGTTATCCAGTACGTTGAAGAGATTCAGCGTCCTCTTCGTAATCGCAATCATGCAAATGTTCGCTGCAAACACGGGCAGTCGACGGCACCGCACCGTCTTTCCATTCCGGCGGTCCGATTGCGTGGCATCAAAAGCTGTCCGTCTCGTCACTGGGAAGCATATGACATTGGATGCCCAGCGAATATTGACGTGAATTAGGGCAATCAACCATCCAACATCGTCTCGACATGTCGGCGAAAACCACAGGATGCGACTGCGATATACTGCGACGATCGCCCGGAAGCTGGCGTCATGGAGATTTCCACTCCTGATGAACGGATAACGCGGGATCCTACGGCGCATGCTCCTGGCGGGACCGCGACACGTCGCGATGACGTGTCGCGGACCAGGCCGTGGTCCAGGCTGTGTTTCCGCGCGGCAGCTTGCCACAGCGCGGCGCCAGCAGTACTCCCCTCGCCGCTTCGTTTAAATTTGCTCCCGAGAATACTCCTCGCATGACGAAGGTAAAATTTTGGTTCTAGACTCAGAACAATGTTTTTTCTTTCTGATGAAAGCGAGAAAAAAATCATTCCATAGTCCCTTTAACGGTGGATACTTACGCGATTATTCTTGAGCGTTTATTTTTAACGGTTTCAAATATGTTACATCCGTTTTTTCAACCTATTTACCATGTGCATGTAATGACGTATCACAACAATGAGCACACGGGACAAAAAATCTTCAATTTTGCAGTAATGATTGCTCTAACAAAGCTTGTAGCCTTGTCGTTTTGGTGTCTGTAGCATCTGTAGGGAAATTTCGTGACAATTTTACACTCTGCGCAATGTCATGAGCTCCTTTATGCTTCATAATAAACAAATTGTCTTAATTTACAGCGTCCAACAGGATGGAATTTGCCTCTGGTTAGTGCTAGTGTAGTCCACATGCATCAGCTATAAAGAGACAACAACAACAACTTTATTTTGACTTTGGAGAGTGGGGAGGTTCATCGCCAGAGGCGATACTCTACCCCATTGGTGGAGGGGCCAATGTACCACGCCGTTTGATCCTATTTACCTATGTCATGTAATGATGCGTCACGACATGAGCACACGGTACAGAAAATCTTCAATTTTGCAGTAATAATTGCTCTAACAAAGCTTGGAGCCCTGTCGTTTTGGTGTCTGTAGCATTCGTAGGGAAATTTCGTGACAATTTTACACTCTGCGCAATGTCATGAGCTCCTTTATGCTTCATAATAAACAAATTGTCTTAATTTGCAGCGTCCAACAGGATGGAATTTGCCTCTGGTTAGTGCTAGTGTAGTCCGCATGCATCAGCTATAAAGAGACAACAACAACAACTTTATTTTGACTTTGGAGAGTGGGGAGGTTCATCGCCAGAGGCGATACTCTACCCCATTGGTGGAGGGGCCAATGTACCACGCCGTTTGATCCTATTTACCTATGTCATGTAATGATGCGTCACGACATGAGCACACGGCACAGAAAATCTTCAATTTTGCAGTAATAATTGCTCTAACAAAGCTTGGAGCCCTGTCGTTTTGGTGTCTGTAGCATTCGTAGGGAAATTTCGTGACAATTTTACACTCTGCGCAATGTCATTAGCTCCTTTATGCTTCATAATAAACAAATTGTCTTAATTTACAGCGTCCAACAGGATGGAATTTGCCTCTGGTTAGTGCTTGTGTAGTCCACATGCATCAGCTATAAGGAGACAACAACAGCAACTTTATTTTGACTTTGGAGAGTGGGGAGGTTCATCGCCAGAGGCGATACTCTACCCCATTGGTGGAGGGGCCAATGTACCACGCCGTTTGATCCTATTTACCTATGCCATGTAATGATGCGTCACGACATGAGCACACGGTACAGAAAATCTTCAATTTTGCAGTAATAATTGCTCTAACAAAGCTTGTAGCCTTGTCGTTTTGGTGTCTGTAGCATCCGTAGGGAAATTTCGTGACAATTTTACACTCTGCGCAATGTCATGAGCTCCTTTATGCTTCATAATAAACAAATTGTCTTAATTTAGCGTCCAACAGGATGGAATTTGCCTCTGGTTAGTGCTAGTGTAGTCCACATGCATCAGCTATAAAGAGACAACAACAACAACTTTATTTTGACTTTGGAGAGTGGGGAGGTTCATCGCCAAAGGCGAAACTCTACCCCATTGGTGGAGGGGCCAATGTACCACGCCGTTTGATCCTATTTACCTATGTCATGTAATGATGCGTCACGACATGAGCACACGGTACAGAAAATCTTCAATTTTGCAGTAATAATTGCTCTAACAAAGCTTGTAGCCTTGTCGTTTTGGTGTCTGTAGCATTCGTAGGGAAATTTCGTGACAATTTTACACTCTGCGCAATGTCATGAGCTCCTTTATGCTTCATAATAAACAAATTGTCTTAATTTACAGCGTCCAACAGGATGGAATTTGCCTCTGGTTAGTGCTTGTGTAGTCCACATGCATCAGCTATAAGGAGACAACAACAGCAACTTTATTTTGACTTTGGAGAGTGGGGAGGTTCATCGCCAGAGGCGATACTCTACCCCATTGGTGGAGGGGCCAATGTACCACGCCGTTTGATCCTATTTACCTATGTCATGTAATGATGCGTCACGACATGAGCACACGGTACAGAAAATCTTCAATTTTGCAGTAATAATTGCTCTAACAAAGCTTGTAGCCTTGTCGTTTTGGTGTCTGTAGCATCCGTAGGGAAATTTCGTGACAATTTTACACTCTGCGCAATGTCATGAGCTCCTTTATGCTTCATAATAAACAAATTGTCTTAATTTAGCGTCCAACAGGATGGAATTTGCCTCTGGTTAGTGCTAGTGTAGTCCACATGCATCAGCTATAAAGAGACAACAACAACAACTTTATTTTGACTTTGGAGAGTGGGGAGGTTCATCGCCAAAGGCGAAACTCTACCCCATTGGTGGAGGGGCCAATGTACCACGCCGTTTGATCCTATTTACCTATGTCATGTAATGATGCGTCACGACATGAGCACACGGTACAGAAAATCTTCAATTTTGCAGTAATAATTGCTCTAACAAAGCTTGTAGCCTTGTCGTTTTGGTGTCTGTAGCATTCGTAGGGAAATTTCGTGACAATTTTACACTCTGCGCAATGTCATGAGCTCCTTTATGCTTCATAATAAACAAATTGTCTTAATTTACAGCGTCCAACAGGATGGAATTTGCCTCTGGTTAGTGCTAGTGTAGTCCACATGCATCAGCTATAAAGAGACAACAACAACAACTTTATTTTGACTTTGGAGAGTGGGGAGGTTCATCGCCAGAGGCGATACTCTACCCCATTGGTGGAGGGGCCAATGTACCACGCCGTTTGATCCTATTTACCTATGTCATGTAATGATGCGTCACGACATGAGCACACGGTACAGAAAATCTTCAATTTTGCAGTAATAATTGCTCTAACACAGCTTGGAGCCCTGTCGTTTTGGTGTCTGTAGCATTCGTAGGGAAATTTCGTGACAATTTTATTCCCTGCGCAATGTCGAGAGCCCCTTTAGGCTTCATAATAAACAAATTGCCTCCATTTGCAGCATCCAAAGGGCTATAATTTCCGACCCAAATGGCGGACCTTTTCGTTGGTTTTTGAAGATGTACACGACTATAATGGGACTTGTGGACCTACTGGACCTGATGGCCTGCTAGACCTGATGGACCTGGTAGGTCCCATAAGACATCAGGACAATTAGCCTGATGGTCCTTCAGAATTTTTTTCCAATAGGGCACTGTTTCAAACAATGCCATAGAGTGTCTTATGACTACTGGCTGTCATTATGACATTTCATGACTATTTTCGTGATATGTACCATGAATCAATTTTATGGGACATAGTGCTTTCTGACTACCAATGGTCTTTAATACATTCCATTACTGTTTTCATGATTTGGGTCATGACTCGGCTACATCCAACTAACGTTGCTTCATACAGTGTCACGAGTGTTTTAGAGACTATAGACGGCCGTTATGACATTACATGACATTTCCATTATATGTGGCATGAACCCGACATTATTTCATTTCATTTTCCTAACGACCCTTTAGGTAAAGGCCTTACATAAGGGGGAGAAGAAGGAAAACAAAATAGAAATTTTTAGACAAGTTTGAGTGTTACAATCAAAAGAATATTTTCTCGCATGCTATCTGAAAGCTACAAAGATCTGGCAGTGCGACAAAATCTGCTGGCAAGTCGTTCCATTCGCTTATTTTTGGCCGCAGTGTGGAGTATTTATGTGTGTCTGTGTAACTTAGTTATGATTCTAGCTTGTAACAATGCTCTACATGACGAGAGAAAAAATGAGCAGGGGTAACGTAAGAACCAGAATGACATAATTTATGTATAAAAACAAGCCTAGCTATTTACGTCTCACTGCCAATAACGGAATTTTATACCGCCTTTTAATCTCGGACATATTTGCTGTGTGATCACGTACATTAAAAATGAACCTCATAGCATTGTTCTGAACAAGCTCTAGCCGATCACACAAATATCTAGCCTATCACATCTGATAACGACTCCGCACACCGGCTGCGTATTCCAATTTTGACCGTACCAACGTATTATGGGACTACCTCTGCTTCACACAGTGTCATAAAGTGTTTTATGATTACTGACGCTTATTATGACATTCCATGATATTTACATGATATCTACCATGACGGACTCGATGCAACTCAGCTGCTTCACATCCTGTTATACAGTGTTTTATGACTATTTACGAATACCTTTGCGACCATTGGTATTCATAAAACTGCATGACACTGCGTGAGGCTGCGGTATCTGCATAAAGTCGAGTCATGACCCGTATCATGAAAATAGTCAGAGAATGTTAATATGACAGTATTTGAAGCAATGATAGTCCCATAAAATTGATTCAGGGCACATATCATGAAAGTCCTCATGAAATGTTATGACCGTCAGTAGTGACAAAACACTGTATGACACTGTGAAGCAGCGGTAGTCCCATAATGTCGGTTCATGGCACATGTCATGAAGATAATCATGGAATGTCATAATGACCCTCGGTAGTCATAAAACACTGTATGACACTGTTTGGAGCAGTGGTAATCCCACAAAATCGATTCATGGCACATGTCATGAAAATAGTCATCGAATGTCATGACCGTCGCTAGTCATAAAACACTGTATGACACTGTTTGAAACAGCGGTAGTCCCATAAAGTCGATTCATGGCACATGTCATGGAAATAGTCATGAAATGTCATAATGACCGTCGATAGTCACAAACCACTATATGATACTGTATGAAGCAGCGGTAGTCCCATAAAAGATTCATGGCACATACCATGAAATACTCATGGAATGTCATAATGACGGTCGGTAGTCACAAACCACTGTATGACCCTGTCTGAAGCAGCGGTAGTCCCATAAAATCGATTCATCGCACATATTATGAAAACAGTCATGGAATGTAATAAACGACCCCCGGTGGTCAGAAACCACTGTATGACACTGTTTGAAGCAGCGGTAGTCCCATAAAACCAATTCATGGCACATGTCATAAAAATAGTCACGAAATGTCATAATGGCCGTCGGCAGTCACAAACCACTGTATGACACTGTCTGAAGCAGTGGTAGTCCTATAAAATCGATTCATGGCACATATGAAAATACTCATGGAATGTCATAATGACCGTCGGTAGTCACAAACCACTGTATGACCCTGTCTGAAGCAGCGGTAGTCCCATAAAATCGATTCATGGCACATACCATGAAAATAGTAATTGAAAGGCATAATGACCGTCGATGATTACAAAACACTGTATGACACTGTTTGAAGCAGCTGTAGTCCCATAAAATCGGTTCATGGCACATATCATGAAAATAGTCATGGAATGTTATAATGACCATCGATAGTGATAAAACCACACTTCATGACACTATTTGAAACAGTTGCAGTCCCATAAAATCGATTCATGGCACATGCCATGAAAATAGTAAATAAAAGTCATAATGCCCGTCGGTAGTCATAAAACACTGCATGACACTGTTTGAAGCAGCGGTAGTCCCATAAAATTGATTCACGGCACATACCATGAAAATAGTCATGGAATGCCATAATCACCGTCAGGAGTCATAAAACACGGCATGACACTGCTTGAAGCAGCGGTAGTCGTACAAAATTGATCCATGGCACGTACCATGCAAATAGTCATGAAATGTCGTAACTGTCGGTAGCCATATCACACTGCATGACACTGTTTGAAGCAGCGGGAGTCCCGTAAAATTTGGTCATAGACCATACCATGAAATAGTCATGAAATGTCATAATGACAAAAAGCAGTCATAAAACACCGCATGACATTTATTTTAAGCAGCAATAGTTCCGTAAAATTGATTCATGTCGCATATCTTGAAACTAGTCATGAAACGTCATAATGACAAAAAGCAGTCATAAGACACCGCATGACACTGCAAAATCCAGGGGTTGAATCAGTAGTCATAAACTCATGATACATTGGCGAAATCATGAAAGTCTCAGTCATGACATGACTGAATACACACGGAATACATTTACACGAAATAGTTGGTGTCTGGATTAATCTGGTTCACTACTGGATTAATTACCCACTCTCTTCAACATCTTCATCGACGACCTCCTTGCGGCACTGCATTCGTCAGGGAAAGGAATCCATATGCACACACAACAAACAAACGGAACGACTGAAGATACGTGTATTACAGCCCTTGCCTTTGCGGACGATATTTTGCTACTAACTACCAGTGCAAACGACATGCAAAAACCCCTGGACATTTGCACGCACCATGCCAAACATGAGGGCATGCGGTTCAGCCGGGAAAAGACAAATATCATGCACTTTGGACCGTCCGATGACAAACCCACGCTGCGCCTGCAAGAATTTGATATTCAGTATACAGACACGTACAAGTACCTCGGTATTACGATCGAAAACTGCAAGGAATATCTCCAGAAACATGAACAGAACCTCATCCTGAAAAGAAACATGAAAAAAGGCCAGGTGTGGAATATAGCATGCCATTCCTACCAACCATACGACGTGGGAAGACTGATTGGAAAGCTTACGCCGTGCCTGCTGCCACATACGCGAACGATGTCATTTGCCTCAGCAAGCAAGCAACGGACCAGCTCGAACGCCAACAACGCGAGATCGAAGATGGATTCTCGGGGGATCATTCGCCACACCAAATCCCGCCATTCAAGGAGAAATGGCCTGGTCTACCTGCTCTTTCCGAGAAACCCAGGCAAAGACAAAATACCTTGGACGTCTCATTCACAGACCAAACGACACCCTAATAACACGAGTCTTCCGACACCTCCGTTACAGGGGCGCCCGAACGCACTGGATAAAAAAAAAAAAATCAGCCAAATTGACCGCAAGGACACCGCCAGACACAAAGCGAGGAACAAACGCGAGTGGAACAATACAACCAAGAAGGAACTAACCCGGACTGAAGAGAAAAGGTGGCACTCTGAAACAGCGAAGAAAGAAGCATGACCATCTACTCTTGTTGAATTCCAATGGCGGATTCGGAGCGTTTCCAGAGCAAGTTTTGTTGCTCTGCCGAGAGCAAGTCTGTTCGATTGGCAGATTGGGAACAGTTCTGGAGTCTTCCAATGGGAGCTTCGGAGCGGCATTCGAGCCAAGGTCGCTCCAGGGAGCAACCCAGACTGCTCCGCCAAAATAGGCAGATTCAACCGGAACTCTACGTGACGTGTCACTTGTCGCTCGTGCTTCTATTTCCTGTCTGTGCTTCGGCAACATGGCCGCTTCCCGACGCGTCTTCGCCGTGACTAGTATTTCGCATCGTACGTTAGCGAATATATATACCCAGACAACCACCAACGTTCCAGGAATATCCTGTGGACGTTCGTTTTGGGACATCTGGACATCCTAGGGATGTCCACAAAAATCCCTATGACGTCTCGTGGACGTCAAATTTACTGCCAAAGTTGCATCCATAGATGCCCCAGGTCAGTCCAGTGGATGTCTTTACTGACGCTTCAAGGATGTTGTACGGTCATCCTAGCCCCCCCTCACAAATGTGATTTACAGTGACTATCAAGCTATGTATGTTGGCGAATTACATGCTGGCTACACTGAACTACACCTATGTTATTCGAGGAACTGAGGGTCCGAAGTTGGGGAAGTCGGTACATGACAAGTTCACACCGCCGCAGCCACAAACACAGACAAAAGGCACACACAAAACAGGACGAACTGCAACTCACGACTACTTTACTGTTGAATACACATACACTCATAAATACCAGGGTAGGTACACGTTCCCCTATGTATCCGACCTATTTTTTGAGATAGCACAATTCTTCCTGTATGAGGGCGATAGAGGGAGCGCTGACACATTTTCCCCCTTTTTCCTCTATCAAAAATGCTTCATATATCTCTCGATCCTGCTGTGATCGGAGATTAATTTCTATTAAAGTTTTATCAATGGCAGGCGAGCATCCACATCTATCACAATGGAATGCCAAGTGACCCGACGGTGGCATCCCTTTCAACAACGTCGCGTGCTCACGTAACCTAGTATTGATACACCTGCCCGTCTGGCCGATGTACACTCTTCCACAGGATAACCGAATACTATAAACCACACACTGGCGGCAGTCAACCCACCTGTTTTTGTGGTTGGTGTTACACACCTGTCTTTTTTGTCGCTTGTTCACCTTAGGGCAAAGACTATACAACTTGCAAGGGGCTGAGATCACAACAGGAACATTATGTCTGACACCTACTTTCTTTATGTTATGTGCAAGTCCGTGAAAATAGGGAATTGAGACCGGTCTACCTTCCACCCGGTTCCCACCAAGCTTCGGTTATCCCTTACACTTCCGAACAAGGCATTCTACCACCGAGATGAGTAGATCCTCGGGATAACCCCCAACCCGCATTTTTTCTAGCTGAGACTCGAAACTCCCCTGAATTGTATGTTGACAGGACTTTTCCAAGGCAGCCCCCAGGCCTGAAGTGGCAATAGCCCTCTTAACAATCTTGGAATGCGCCGAATCGTACGGTAGTACCATCTTTTTTTATCTAGGGTGGAAAGCCCAACAAATATGGTCGTGTCCTACACTTAGCTTCAAATCCAAAAATTGGAGGGTACCCTCCACCGGTAACTCAAATGTGAACGTCAGGCCTGGAGCACAGGAGCTAAACACATCTAAGCAGGCCTGAACATGATTACCCAAAACAGGTGACCCTAAACTTGAATCAAGAAAAATGAGGAAATCATCAACGTAGCGAAACACTTTCACTCGCTGTTTGGCATTCATCATGTTCTGTATGAAGACGTCACATTGACCTAAGTATATGTCAACTAGTAAAGGAGACAAACAAGAACCTATGGGGGTGCCACTCTTCTGTAGAAACAATTCACCTTCCACTTCCACCACAGTTGCAGTGAGGTACCCTCTTAACAACTCCAAAAAGGTAGACAGACTGATCCCTGTACTATTCTGAAAAGCCACCGTCCCCGAACTCTCAATCAAGTCTTGTACTGCTTGAAGCATAGGGGTTTGAGGCACAGAATAGAAGAGGTCTTCCACGTCCACAGAAAACATTTTGAGGTTGGTATGCGTCAATTCTTTTAGATACTCGATGATAGGGGACGAGTTCTGCACCTTGAAAGGGTCATCAATACCCAACTTAGCCAAGTGGCGTTGCAGATATCTTGACAAGCACACCTGCCTGGTCCCTCTTTCCGTTATGATGACCCTAAAAGGAATACCTTCTTTGTGGGTTTTCGCAGTAAAAAAGGCTTCGAGGTGTTTCTTCTCACTCTTTTTGATCCTGGTTGTAAGGTTTTGAAGGTTTTCAGTTTCACAAACATGAAGCACACTTGTATACGCCTTTCTTTGTTCCCCAGATGAGGCTTTCCGAAAATTCTTCTTGATAGCTTCTGCACATTTCTCCTTATACGTCTCTGTAGGCACCACCACAAAACCTCCCTCCTTGTCGGCAAGTAGAAGCCTTTGCCCTTCAGTGTCACAAAATTGCAGAACAGGATGTAGATCCAGCTGGCGTGTAGACAGGCCAACATTGATTATCGCCTGTACCCCTTGAAACAGGCACGAAGCAAAGGCCTCGGGCGGAGCCGCACTGGAAACTTTTCTAACCAGACCTAAGACCTCTGGTTTCTTCAATTTTTGGTTGGAGGCAAAACTTAGGTCCTTTTCCCAGAACTCTTTCCACGTTTTTGCGAATCGCCGCGTCTCCTAGGTTCACCACTGCCTGTGGCTGCGGATGTCGCCTAACCTTGTTACTGGATAGGAGCAGATGTCGAAGTCTAATCTTCTACAGAAACTCAGTAAATTCTCTACCCATTTTTCTGTATATGTTGAATCTTGAAAGCGTTCTCCACTCAGGTTCTTCTTCCAGAAGGCAGCACACACGTAATCCATCCTCAGCAAATCTTGCTGTTCGCCAGCATTCCCCTCTGATAATCTTGCTCATCCTTCTCACATGACTGTACGAAGGTGTTAGGAATCCAAACACCAAACGTGTTTCTTCAGGAACTGTGTTGCGATCCAAGGCCCATGAAATAGAACGAGCCCTGACCGTTGACAAGGCAGACAGGAACAGCCAATTACTAATCCTTGCGGGTAGGTTGAAGGAACAAGAAGAAGGGTTAGAAAAGGATAGATACCCCTTTGCACTGGAAATATAGTCACTGAGGGTCCGAAGTTGGGGAAGTCGGTACATGACAAGTTCACACCGCCGCAGCCACAAACACAGACAAAAAGCACACACAAAACAGAACGAACAGCAACTCACGACTACTTTACTGTTGAATACACATACACTCTTAAATACCAGAGTAGGTACACGTTCCCCTATGTATCCAGCCTATTTTTTGAGATAGCACAATTCCTCCTGTATGAGGGCGATAGAGGGAGCGCTGACACATTTTCCCCCTTTTTCCTCTATCAAAAATGCTTCATATATCTCTCGATCCTGCTGTGATCGGAGATTAATTTCTATTGAAGTTTTATCAATGGCAGGCGAGCATCCACATCTATCACAATGGAATGCCAAGTGACCCGACGGTGGCATCCCTTTCAACAACGTCGCGTGCTCACGTAACCTAGTATTGATACACCTGCCCGTCTGGCCGATGTACACTCTTCCACACGATAACGGAATACTATAAACCACACACTGGCGGCAATCAACCCACAATTTCTGCAAGTTCTGCAATTTTGTGACACTGAAGGGCAAAGGCTTCTACTTGCCGACAAGGAGGGAGGTTTTGTGGTGGTGCCTACAGAGACGTATAAGGAGAAATGTGCAGAAGCTATCAAGAAGAATTTTCGGAAAGCCTCATCTGGGGAACAAAGAAAGGCGTATACAAGTGTGCTTCATGTTTGTGAAACTGAAAACCTTCAAAACCTTACAACCAGGATCAAAAAGAGTGAGAAGAAACACCTCGAAGCCTTTTTTACTGCGAAAACCCACAAAGAAGGTATTCCTTTTAGGGTCATCATAACGGAAGAGGGACCTGGCAGGTGTGCTTGTCAAGATATCTGCAAGGCCACTTGGCTAAGTTGGCTATTGATGACCCTTTCAAGGTGCAGGACTCGTCCCCTATCATCGAGTATCTAAAAGAATTGACGCATACCAACCTCAAAATGTTTTCTGTGGACGTGGAAGACCTCTTCTATTCTATGCCTCAAACCCCTATGCTTCAAGCAGTACAAGACTTGATTGAGAGTTCGAGGACGGTGGCTTTTCAGAATAGTACAGGAATCAGTCTGTCTACCTTTTTGGAGTTGTTAAGAGGGTACCTCACTGCAACTGTGGTGGAAGTGGAAGGTGAATTGTTTCTACAGAAGATTGGCACCCCCATAGGTTCTTGTTTGTCTCCTTTACTAGTTGACATATACTTAGGTCAATGTGACGTCTTCATACAGAACATGATGAATGCCAAACAGCGAGTGAAAGTGTTTCGCTACGTTGATGATTTCCTCATTTTTCTTGATTCAAGTTTAGGGTCACCTGTTTTGGGTAATCATGTTCAGGCCTGCTTAGATGTGTTTAGCTCCTGTGCTCCAGGCATGACGTTCACATTTGAGTTACCGGTGGAGGGTACCCTCCAATTTTTGGATTTGAAGCTGGGTCATTCCACGGGGAATGGTCCAAGGTTGTCAATCGACCATCACCAATATGTTTTAAAAAAATAGGGTGCGTGGAGGACACTGTCAGATTAATCGTACCGTATGTCCCAACTCGAAATATTGATTCCATGTGTTTTTAGAGCAGGTCAGAGTTTGCGCCAGGCGAGAAAACCATACCACAGGTTTTTGTCCTCTTTTCGCGCGTGCTTGCTTCTATATACGAACCAATGTGGTTTTTATGTCATCCGAGGATTATGCAGCATAAGTTAAGCAGGGCATGCGAAATAACTCTCTCCCTCGCCTTCTAAAGTCGGGCCCAAATGTCGCCGTTTGTGCAACTTTTGTGATTTTATTCCGCGTTCCCTGCTTACCTTGTTGGAAAAGTAGGTACGGCTCCCTCTTTACAAGCACATGGGGAACGCTAACAAAAATTTTCGCATGTCTGGGATATACACTTGTTCTGTGAGAACCGTTGGAAAGTGACACACATCAAAACTTTGCATTTTACAGAAGAAGATTTCGAAATGTGGCAGACCACTTAAAAATCGCCGACCAACGTCATTCGATAGCACAATGCTTCAGCTTCAACATATCAAAAATCTGGAGAATTACTTTTTGACAAACGCAATAAATGAATTTTTTTCTCGACCATGGTTTGCTTGGCGTTGGGCGTGGAGAAGCACCCTTCCAGGCACATTCTGACGTGTATACTTCCGCGTCACACTAAAAGAGGAAAAAAGTAAAACCACAAGGTGTCGTGCCCAAAACACGCCCTGTCGAAAATTAACGCTCAGCACAGCTATTGTTGTTCTTAGGCCCCTTGCATACCAGGAAAGCTTTCCTCTCAGAAGAAAACGCGATTCTGCCCTCAGAAGTTGGTTCGAAGTGGTGAAACTTTCTTGTCCCAGGCAATGCAATGCAGCGGCTGTGTCTTTCGGCAAGGATGGTCCTTTCGCTTAGCGCTTGCTGGAACTTCTACGCAACATCACACGGCAGGGGCCGCGCGACGGAGTAGGAGGAACTGTTAAAAGGCTCGCTGCCAAAGCCAGTGTCCAGCGGCCACAGGAGAGGCAGATCCTAACACCAAGGGACTTGTATATGTGGGCAAAGGACGCGCTGAGCATAAATTGCCTGTGGGTATCAAAGGACGAAGTTGCAGCAGAAAGGACCATCCTTGCCGAAAGACACAGCCGCTGTATTGCATTGCATGGGACAAGGAAGTTTCTCAACTTCGAACCAATTTCTGAGGGCAGAATCGCATTTTCTTCTGAGAGGAAATCTTTCCCGCTACGCAAGGGGCCTAAGAGCAACAATAGCGGTGCTGAGCGTTAATTTTCAACAGGGCGTGCTTTGGGCAGGACACCTTGTGGTTTTACTTTTTCCCTCTTTTAGTGTGACGCGGAAGTATACACGTCACAAGTGTAAATAAAAGACGAACCGTCGAAAAACCCAGGAAGACAGTAGTACCAAGCATATAAAACGAACCTGTTAAAGGGTCTCTGCTTAACAACGCGTCAGACCAGAATGTGCCTGGAAGGGTGCTTCTCCGCGCCCAATGTCAGGCAAACCATGGCCGAGAAAAAAATTCATTTCTCGCGTTTGTCAAAAATGTAATTCTCCAGATTTTTTATATGTTGTAGCTGAAGCATTGTGCTATCGAATGATGTAGGTCGGCGATTTTTAAGTGGTCTGCCACATTCTGAAATCTTCTTCTGTAAAATGCAAAGTTTTGATGTGTGTCACTTTCCAACGGTTCTCACAGAACAAGTGTATATCCTAGACATGCGAAAATTTTTGTTAGCGTTCCCCATGTGCTAGTAAACAGGGAGCCGTAGCTACTTTTCCAACAAGGTAAGCAGGGAACGCGGAATAAAATCACAAAAGTTGCACAAACGGCGACATTTGGGCCCGACTTTAGAGGGCGAGGGAGATAGTTATTTCGCATGCCCTGCTTAACTTATGCTGCATAATCCTCGGATGACATAAAACCACATTGATTCGTATGTAGAAGCAAGCACGCGCGAAAAGAGGACGAAAACCTGTGGTATGGTTTTCTCGCCTGGCGCAAACTCTGCTCTGCTCTAAAAACACATGGAATCAATATTTCGAGTTGGGACATTCGGTACGATTAACCTGACAGTGTCCCCCACACACCCTATTTTTTAAAAAATATTGGTGATGGTCGATTGACAACCTTGGACCATTCCCCGTGGAATGACCCAGCTAAGTGTAGGACACGTCCATATTTGTTGGGCTTTCCACCCTAGATAAAAAAAGATGGTACTACCGTACGATTCGGCGCATTCCAAGATTGTTAAGAGGGCTATTGCCACTTCAGGCCTGGGGGCTGCCTTGGAAAAGTCCTGTCAACATACAATTCAGGGGAGTTTCGAGTCTCAGCAAGAAAAAATGCGGGTTGGGGGTTATCCCGAGGATCTACTCATCTCTGTGGCAGAGTGCCTTGTTCGGAAGTGTAAGGGATAACCGAAGCTTGGTGGGAACCGGGTGGAAGGTAGACCGGTCTCAATTCCCTATTTTCACGGACTTGCACATAACATAAAGAAAGTAGGTGTCAGACATAATGTTCCTGTTGTGATCTCAGCCCCTTGCAAGTTGTATAGTCTTTGCCCTAAGGTGAACAAGCGACAAAAAAGACAGGTGTGTAACACCAAACACAAAAACAGGTGGGTTGACTGCCGCCAGTGTGTGGTTTATAGTATTCCGTTATCCTGTGGTAGAGTGTGCATCGGCCAGACGGGCGGGTGTATCAATACTAGCTTACGTGAGCACGCGACGTTGTTGAAAGGGATGCCACCGTCGGGTCACTTGGCATTCCATTGTGATAGATGTGGATGCTCGCCTGCCTTTGATAAAACTTCAATAGAAATTAATCTCCGATCACAGCAGGATCGAGAGATATATGAAGCATTTTTGATAGAGGAAAAAGGGGAAAAATGTGTCAGCGCTCCCTCTATCGCCCTCATACAGGGAGAATTGTGCTATCTCAAAAAATAGGTTGGATACATAGGGGAACGTGTACCTACTCTGGTATTTAAGAGTGTATGTGTATTCAACAGTAAAGTAGTCGTGAGTTGCAGTTCGTCCTGTTTTGTGTGTGCCTTTCGTCTGTGTTTGTGGCTGCGGCGGTGTGAACTTGCCTATTCGAGGAAGTATGCTCTAGTATTACACTCCTTATATACACGAGCTCACTTATCCTGAAACAATGCACAATTGCCGATCGGAATACTCCCAGACAATCATGTTTCTGTGTATAATGTTGTAATGTCTGCAATATATGTTTCGCAATATAACTGGTAGTACAAGACACACCAAAAGTCTTTAACGAATGTAGTCAAATTTATACAGCAAACACATGACATCACATTCCCAGGAATGTCACTATAGCCTTGTGACATACTTCTATAAACTTCATGGAAGTGAGTAAATATCACAGCTTGTGCTTACATGAAGCAATAAATAAATAAATAAAGTTCTTAGAGATTGTAATCATAAGGAGCACTTCAATGAAGTAACTGTAACATAGTGCAGAATGAACTGTAGCTTGTTTATCACAGCTCGCTAAAACAAAAAAAGAAGTTGAAATTATGTGAGCATATAAGAACACATTTACATATATACACTCTTAAAAAGGATCTTCGCCGCATAGCACGCTCCTAGCCAGCCATATTCTCACATGATATCGTTATCTGCCCTGATTTGTTGAAAACGGGAGGCGTACGCCTTTTTTGTGACACTTATGATGTTCATAATTGTCACAGAAAAGGCGTACGCTTCCCGTTTTCAACAAATCAGGGCAGATAACGATATCGTTCGAGATGATGGTTCGCTAGTAGCGTGCTATGCGGTGAAGTTAATTTCTAAGAGTGTAGGAAAGCGACCACCCCAAGACGGTACCCGACGTCATTTGCTTCTCTAAAACTCTACAGTCCAAGATAGCATTCTCTCTTTTATTGGTACGTGTAACAATACTCCAAATCAAAAATTTCACACAAAAAAGCACAGTAGAAAGGAACACAGGGTCGACACTGTTGAGTTTCATTTTATGTTTGCCACGTCTTGGTAGACATATTCCCTTCCGCTCTCGAAAAACATCCCTTCCCCGCGTAGCACGCTCTGCGCCAACCATTGCTACGAATGATAGGGTTCTCGCTTCTGATTCGAGGACAGAGCGGTACGTACGCCTTTTTGTGTCGGTTTTTCCTGGGTTTTCCTCAGACGCTTTCAGACATATGTCGGCACAGTTCCCTTAGAAGTCGGCCCAGGACGCACATTCCCCCAGGGCGTCAGTCGTGACGTTGCCCACCTACGTGAGGCCGACAACGGCAAGCCCGTTCACCACCCACCACCACCACCACCTTGTGTCAATTTGGATATTTGATAATTGACACAAAAAGGCGTACGCCTTCCTCTCTCTTGGAATTAGAGGTTAGCCCTATCGTTCGTGGCCATGGTTGGCGCAGAGCGTGTTATGTGGTGAAGTTCTGTCTTTAGAGTGTAACAAAGGAATTTTTCAAATCAACTTTTACGGTACAAACTTCGCTTGATAGCAGGCTCCCTTGCCTAGACAGGCTCCAACTGAATTTTGTCAAAAATTTCAATCCCCTATTCACAGAATATCGGCTGAAAATATGATTACAATATTATATCAACAATAATTTGTCTTGAGCAGACTGAAGTAAATCTGACACAAGATTGTTACCAGCACACTCTTAAAAACGAAATTGGTTCTTTAAATGTTTTGTTAAACACCTTGCTTCCTCGTTCGCCTGAAACTAAGCCTTCTGTTTCCAAACGTGTTGTATTACCTTACTTCCACAAAGTGTCTCACAACTGGTTGGCCGTCGCGAACAAATTTCAAGTCAGCCTTGTTTTCAAGAACAACTTCCGTCTTGATCGCCTCACGCCTTTCGCGAAACCTGAGGTAACCTGTAAGAATCACCGGAACAAATTCGTCCCCTGTTGTTCAAATGTTGTTTATGAGATCCCCCTAGCTTGTGGTTTTTGTTATATTGGCCAGACAAAGCGTTGCTTAAATGATCGTTTGAGAGAGCATTCATTAAAAGTAAAAAATAAAGCCTCAAACTCCGAAATTGCCAAGCATTTGGAAGAATGCTCAGACTGCTTCCCTCTATGGGATGAAACAATTGTAAAGGCTTCTGAATTGGACCCCCACAGAAGACTTTTGAGAGAGACCCTATGCATAACCTCTTGTGGAAACATCGAAATTATCGTGATGTTTCCGAAATGTCATTCCTGTCTGTCTCACTGAAGTTTTGACACAAAATTATTTCAGTTGTCACAATAATATTGAAAATCCTGATACTGAGAATGTCAAGAACTCTTCTCGTTTTAATAAGATTCTTCTTTTTATTCCACCAGACAATGATGTTGTGTGACACCCAACAATAAAGGACTACAAACCAAACAGAGTGACACAGAGACATGCAACCAAGACTCCAGTGTGTGTGAAGTTGCTGTGAGTGATGAAGGTAATAAAAGCTCAGAGGCATTCATCTCTCATGATATTGCACAACAAAACTGGTTACAACACATTGTACAAATGATGAATGAATAACTCAAAATCTCTTTTTGGTGGACTTTCTGTTGTTAGTTCATTCACAAAGTGACGCTCATTCTGGCTACTGCACCCAAAATGCGAGTGACTCAAGTGGTGGTAGTGTGCGGGCATCAGGCGACAGTAAGATTGCACATCTATTCCTTGTTTTCAGTGCATTGCAATGTCCATGAATCATATTTTTTTAAAATATTAGGTGATCCTCAGGATGCTGTTCCTATTCACCGCTACACCCAAAGCACAGATGATACTAGTGTGCCAGCATCAGACAACAGTATGATTGCATATCTCTTCTTGGTTGTTCTTGTGATGAATTGCAATGTACCTGGAGCACATTTTTAATTTCCTATTAGGTCATTTACATGGTGATGATCCCACTGAGCAGACCAAATACAGCGTGGGTGAGGCCAGTGGTGCATTTACGCAGCCATTAGATGATGGTAAGTTGCAGGAGCAGTAGTGCCCTACAATTGGGTTGTACAATCACCTGAATTTGCATTATTTTGCCAAATTTCAGAATACCATGTTTGTCTTCGAGGACCACCTTGTTCATCATGTATTGGTGTGGTTCACCAAGAGGCTCTGCACAGGATAGCATGTTTGCAAACGGAACTTGAACAGATGAAGCAAAATGAAGCCCGCTTGGAACGTAGCTTAGAAATTGCTAAGTCACGACTTTTAAATGTTGACATCATCAGGGGGTCTACAGAGAATGCAATGTTTTACACTGGGCTGCCAAGCTTCGAAGTCTTTTTAAGTGTGTATCGATACCTACACCAAGGTGCAAAAAACATGACCTACTGGGGGCTTACTAAGCTGAAGGACAGTGAACCTCGAGGGCAGTGGAAGGAAACGGAACTTATCGATGAATTTTTTATGGTCCTCACTCGTCTAAGGACTGGCATGGCAGGCAAAGGAATTGCCAGAAACTTTTTGATATCTGAGGACCATTTCAGTCGTATATTTACGACATGGGTAAATTATCTTGCTACTGCTCTTGAAAGGTTGACTGTTCTTCCGAGCGTTGAAGATTTGCAGCCCCACTTGCCAAAATCATTCCATGGGTTTGAGAATACCAGGTTACTGCTTGATACCACAGAGGTTCGTATACAGAAACCGTGCTCATTGAATGCCCAGAGGCAGACTTTTTCAGCATACAAGCATTACAACACATACAAGGTAATTGTTGGTTGTACACCGGACGGCTATATTGCTTTTGTGTCCAAGCTTTGGGGTGGCTCGGTTTCAGACAATATAGTCATTGAAACAAGTGGCATTTTAGATAAACTCCAGCCTGGAGATGCCATTATGGTTGATAAAGGTTTTACTTTCCATGCACTGCCGCCTGGTATTACATTGTACAGTCCACCATATCGTCAGTTCCATGAGCCACAGATGAGCCGTGAGCATGTTGCAGAAACTAGACGTGTAGCTCGTGCAAGAGTGCACGTCGAGCGAGCAATTCATAGGGTGAAGTCTTTTCACATTCTTGACCGACCCTTTCCAATAGCAATGATAGATATTGCTGAGCAAGTTTTCCATGTTTGTTGCTTCCTCAGCAATTTTCGGCTGCCACTGATTGGCGATCGTTAGCCAAATAAGCAAAACATGCCACAAGTTCAAAATTTGATGTTACTACAGAACTTGTACCTTTCATTGTTTGCTTTTTTTTTTGATGAGGTTATGTGTGCACCAGTTTTATGATATGTCCATGTTTTAGGCAAGAGGCTTCTTAATATAGTGCAAATGGTCAGTTTCGTTATTTGTTTTATCCGCATCATTTTCCTTGTACATTTTCCCAGGGTTTGTTACTGAAAAAAATACGTTAGCTTCTATTTGTGGTACACGAAAACCTACTTTTTGAATTCATGTTATTGAAACCTCCCGAGACTAGGGAACAACAAATTCAAATTTGCTTCTCTAGCTTTAATAAGTATTACGCCGTAAGGGGCTGCAACCATTACATGAATCGAGATGATCGACAATTTCTGCCATACGATCGTCATTCTTTACTTGTAGTGCATGCTCTCTGAAATTATTGTTTAACTCATTAGTGCTCGCTCTGCTTTCCGATAAGTCTACAATAGAGGGTCTGTGCTTCAGATTCTTCGTCTTGGTCTTCATAGGTTACGTTCCCTTCACATCCGGTTGTGCATAGCCTAACACTATAATTCTCGTGCCCGTCGCTGATTCCTAGAACCATTTCTAAAGCTTCTACCACGGTCCTTCAATACTCTTTCTGGTCAGGTAACTCCGCTCGAATACAATAGACTAGGTCACTTAGGGACAATTGCTCCCGCTTGGGGTGATCGCGTCGTTCGGGGGGAGACACCCTCGTGCAGCAGACGACGTTTCTGCAGCTCTGCGTGTTTTCAGGGAATATTTAATATTGTCTTTATGTTTCATGTTGTCATGTCATTTCTTTGTTGTCTTTCTTTGACACAGAAAATTTTACTTTTGCTCTCACTCGGGGCTCTCAATCGTGGTCGAGAAGCATATTATTGCATTTTGGTGCACAATCACTCAATCCAGTGATATATTGTAAGCTAATGACACTTTCCGTAGTTATTGCGTGAGGGCAAAACTTTACAAACGCGTGATTTTCTTCTTTTCCTCGTAGCAGTTTGTTGTAACTTGAACAGAGATAAAATGACGAGGTGATTCTATTTCAGCGCAGACAGATAAGACTTCAGAAGAAGTACATATAGAAATCCTGTATTTTAATAATCTAAAATGATCTCTGGCGGTATGAGAGCCGAGGGATACACATGCTATAAATTATTTACGAGAGCAACACGGTGATATCTAGTAACAAAAAATAATAAAATAATCATTCTTACATAGGAACAGAGTGCGAAGATCTCAATAAACGTCAAGGATATTTAACGAAGAACTCTCTTCTTACGCACTCAAAACGCAAGCACAAAGAAAGAAAAAGTGTACACTTCCAAACTCCCATAGAAACCCTCTGCAAGCCATACGCGCAGACACCGGCAGACACGAAAGTCTCCCCCTGAACGATCGCCGCGCCACCACTCGGCCGCCGAAATGAAGTTCTCGCGAGAGTTTCCTGACCAGAAAGATTATTGAGTGACCGTACTTCTACTAACGTCAAAGAACTCTGAGGATATCTGCAGAGACTCTGAAGCATTACCCATCAAGCATTTCAAAACGGAAAAGTAGGAAATGAAGTATGGAAGTACCTATAAGTACGGAAGTATGAAAAATATGAAAAGTAGTAACTTTGGTAAATGCGGCAGACAAATCGCCCGATCGACTGAAAACCTAAACACGATTTCGGGCCATACTTTTGAGCATTGGTATCGTGACAGACAATGCAAGCCGATTTCGGCATCATAACATAGCACAACCTGCAAGACAACGTAATTTAACGCAAGACAACAAAACTGCATAAGGAGCTTCATTACGAAGTTCGTCCAACAGCTATCCTGTATCTACGCCATTTGAAAGACAACTTGTTTTTTGTGGTTCCCTAGTTTTGGGAGGGTTTGTGATTCCCTAGTTTTGCTTTTTAGCAATTCTGTCTACTGTTTCTAGGTTCACTGTTTTCAATACCAGTTTTATATGAACAGCTAATGTTCCTAGTTTGTTACCTGTAACAAATGCCACATTTTTCTTTACAAGCACTTGTGTAATATATTTCATTACATGCACTATGAACTTCTGTACAAACACATCGTTTAAATTCTCTTGTATATGTGCAGGATGTGTTGCTGCATGTTCCATTTCAATACATGTTGAATACATGTGCCAATGCTATGATTGTACATGATCCCACACCCTGTTATATCACTGTGTTTATTCAAATAACTGCTGCAGTGCTTTAGGAAAATTTTCTTATTATTACTTTGAGCCCATAGCCCGGCTCACAAATATAGTACCCTTTTTTGCTTTGTTCATACGACACATATGTCCCTTTCGTGTACAGCTGACCCAGCCTTCTTAACCGCTGTGTGAGCAGCTCTGGGATGAGGGCATATTTTACGAAATGAAGCAAGGCAGGAAGAAGGTTCATCTGCCAAAATTCACTGTAAAAAAAAATCCGTTCCACATGTGTGGACCTTGCACTGTTTCCAGCATTTGTCCAAACAACAAAGTCACACCACTGGGCTCCAGTGACAGCCATTTGTCCTTGCACCTGGTAGTGGTAGGAGTGGTCCCTTCTTAGTTGGACCTCACCATTTACGAGTGTGCAACAGAAGTTTTTGTCACAACACGCTTCAATCGGTGTCACACCAATTTTCGAGAATGGGCACTTAACTTCCAGCAGCCCCACCTCGGAACCATCTCTGACAATGCGGTCAGGGGATGCTGCAAGGAAGGGGTACGTGGGATGTACATGCAGCCCTGTCACTTCAACAGAAATGTCTTTGTCATAGGCACCCATAAGTTCGCAGTATGCATCCACTGCAGCTCCTTCATTTCTTCTGCCGTAGGCAATGGCTTCAGAATATGCTGACTGTTTGGGGTACAGCACACTCTTTACAAGCCCGTTAGGCAACCTACACTTGGCAGCTCTTTTGAAGACCGATGATGTAATCCGGCCGATCCGTTCTCGGTGCCATTCTCTGTTTTCAGCTTGTCCAGCTGTTCTCGCTGTGACATCTGCCCGCTCTTCAGCTGTAAGTGGCTTCATTGATGCCAAGTGGTCGTTCACGACTTTTATAGCTGCCTCAGATGTCAGGCTAACATCATCATCTATTGGCACACAAACACACTTTTTGACTGGAGCAGCGTAACGCAACCAAAGCATGCTGGGGCAGCTCTCTCTCATATCTTCTACAAGGTCCGTATATGCCTCACTTCCATCTTCCATTGCATCTTGGCATGGATTATAGACCCGTTTCCTTGTCTTCCTTGCTGGCTTGGTGACCAAGAATTTTTGGAATGTTATGTCTCTCAGTACAGTGGGAGTCGTGGCCTTTTTGCCTGAAATTGAAATGGTTTCATGAATGGATGGCAAAATATTCTTAAAATATGGCATGCCTCACAACATGCTTCTATTTCTTCCATGCCTTCTAGAGGGGTCAACATTAAAGCTTCAGAAGCCTTTGTCAAGTGTTGTGTAGGTATGTACTTGCTTGCAAATGAAGATATCAGAGGCAACAGCAATGTTTGCATCTTCTAAGCAGTGGCATTGTGTGTGTGGGGAGGGGTTCAAACCTCCCGTAAACATGCATGAGGTAATACATTCGGTAGAGCCAAAACGATGGTGAAGTTCTCTCCCTCATATAAGAACGCAAAGTTTCCTAGAACCCCTCCCGAAATATTTGCTGCCTGCGCTACTGACGAACTAGAGTTGTGTGTTGGAGGTGGAGAGCATGTTAACCAAAGATATATACAGACCTTGCGGGGGGGGGGGGGCAGGTCCGTGCACGTCTTCGCACGCGCAGTGTCTGCTGCATGGAACAAAACTGCCGCGACATGGTGGTACGTTTCGCTGAGCATGGAACAACCAAATTATAGAAGTCCTTTATTAGTGAACGAGCACATTCGCGAAGAGAAAACGAAACATTTCCTCACCCTGCAACACATCGTCAGTGAGCGCCACTGATGCGACCGGTCTCCTTTTTGTACCCCCAGGCAGAAACCTGGAATGGGACCATTTCAAAATGGTTTAGCGAACTGGTCCCACTCTGGTCCCACCCTAGTAATGGTCCCACTCTGGTCCCACTTGCCAAGTGGTCCCATGGGGGACCAGTTCGTTAAACCACTTCAGAATGGGACCACTCTGGAGTGGGACCACTTCAAAGTGGTTTATTCGACAGGTCCCACTTACTGACTGGGACCAGTTGAAAGTGGAACCAGCTTCACGATGGTCCCACTTGAACTGGAACCAGTGGAATTGATCCAGTGGTCCCCTCTGCTAAGTGGTCCGGGATCCGGCCACTTAGCAGCTGGGGCCACTGAATGCATGACTGAAAATAATGCGTAGAAATGCACATATTGCTCAATTAAATACCGTTTATTCTGCTAAAAGCATACACTGAGCAGAAAGAAATAATCAATACATCTCTACATGTACATACCACGTAGTATAATTCTGATCACTCACTGTGTCTTGACAAAGCATATGCCTGACTGTGCGATGCACTCATGGACCACAGGGAGCTTTCGGTCGTTGGCCACCTCACATCTTGTATTTTCTTAGAGAAGATGACACATGACACTCCTGTTTTCCATGCAGGTCGCGACACCCCCTTCCTCTTCACCGTACGTTCGGAATCTTCTTATCCTGTTTCTCTTCCAAGTTCCACCTAAGTTTCTAAAATGAAACATGTATTTAATAGCAATCAAAACATCACGGTCATCACTCATACCTGCAAACATTCGCGACGTGCAGTCCGTTTGGCGTTTCACAGTGCGTTTTGCCCCTACGCCGTTTAGGTCTTCTTGGCATCAAAACTCTTCCGGGAAATCGACAATGTGTTGCACAGGAACCATTGTCATCGCATTGTCTTACAAAGCCAACTAAAACACACGTAAATACTGCACAGGAGATACACCATCCTTGCGACGGCAACTGAAGACCAAACCAACTTGCTGCGACGCGTTCAAGCGTTCAAGCTCTCCAACTGCCATGCCGCCATGCCATGCGCCATGCCACCTGCCACTCTCGCCTCTCTCGCCCTCTCTCGGCTCTCGCTCTTTGAAGTTTGAATTTGTAGCCGCCGTAGCGTCTCCACATTGCATCAGCCTTTGCAGTTACCTGTTCTTTTTTTTTTCGTTGTCTTTCTTCTAGTTATTTAGCTTAATTTTTGTTGTTGTTGAGATGTATTTTTTACCTTTCTCTGGTACTTATTGTGTTATGATATGCACCTTCAGATGAGAATATGTGCTCGAATTGGAGTTACAGGGATACAGCATATATTTGATCGCAGACGCACGCACCTGGATAAACAGCAATAAAAAGAGATCATGCTTGTGCTAAAATAGGTCAGAGTAATAGACCAAACAAAACCAGAAGGATATATGGCGAGTGTGGACAAGATGAAATCTCAAGGGGGAAAGCTGGGAAGCTGCCCAACTTGGAGTCTCAAGTGACCATTCTGGGAACAAAATGGTACCTGTGAGGCTCCAGCTGGAAGTGCTGGAACCATCTGAGCCCAAAATGGAACCCGCTTAAAGCCAGAGTGGGAACCACACACCACTTTGGCACCCTTCTGGGCCCAGAATGGAACCCACTTAAAGCCAAAGTGGGAACCACACACCACTTTGGCACCCATCTGGGCCCAGAATGGAACCCGCTTAAAGCCAGAGTGGGAACAGTGCACCACTTTGGGACCCATCTGGGCCCAGAATGGAACCCGGTTAAAGCCAGAATGGGACCACTAACGCCACTTGGGGACCCATCTGGGACCAGAATGGAACCCGCTTAAAGCCAGAGTGGGACCATTAATACCACTTGGGGACCCATCTGGGACCATTCAACTGCAAATGGAACCACTTGGGGACCATTCGGGAACCAGTCCTGATTTCTGCCTGGGCCATACTGAGACAGTATAGAATCCCCTTTTCATCGATGGCGTGCACGTTGCCCGTATCAGCACAAACTCGGAGTTTTCTGTTTGTTCATTCACCGTCATGTTGTGAACGAGCCCTTCTTCCTTGAACGCCCATCCACGGTGTGCCTGACGAACAGTCGATGTGCTGCTGCCTAGATACCTCCACACTTCGTCAACAGTGACGTTCCGGCAACAAGAAAGATCGTGTCCCCATCCGAGCTCGTGAAAGCTGAAGGGGCGCACTCCTCGTGAATCATCACAGGCGAAAAAAAAAAAAAAGATAAATATATGAGAAGACGACGACGAAGCATGTTCACAGCAGCGGTAAATGACAGCGTGTACACTTGGATTCCGTGGCGTCTGTTTTGAGCCTATTAGTCTCGATCGCAGCCGCGCTTCGGATTACGCTGCCGAATGCTAGACGGCGCAGTATTTTCCACAAATGGTGATAAACCTTTTCTTTTTTCGGTGCGCTTATAGAGAAGTGAGATGAGCTTATTAGCTTGACATGAAACGTCAATTTGCTCGATTTTGCCGTTTCGGGTTTGTGCTTACTCAGTCAACTGTCTCATAAGGCTAACGAGAATCTCTCGTATTTACGGTTAGTGGAAGGCCGACTTCACAAACATTCCAGTAACGTTCAACAGGACTGCCCTGTAATGTTCGTAATGCTGAAACAGCCAGCAAGCGGATTACACACAGATAAATGTTTCTTAGGATAACGGTACTTAGAACTGCAGCTTTATTTGTTGTTTCTCTTTCTTTCTTTTATTGATCGATTTATTTTTATTTTTACCTTTATTATTTTCTTTTGTTTCATGAACGCTCCACGTGAACCAATGATTGTATCTGATTACGGTCGAAGTCTCATTACGGCTGATGTCTCAATACGGCCGAAAGTCTCAATACGGCCGATAATCCTTTAATCCCTAAGTGTCTCATTACGGCCAAAGTCTTCATACGGCCGAAAGCAGTCTCATTACGGCCAAATGTCAAAATGTGTATTGTAACCTGCATTGATATGCAATGTCGCAGCCAGGTATGGATATATATTCAGCAGGGTATAAGCCATGCACTGTGCCCTTAGGGCCCTTATCATACTTATATACACATATTGCGAGACAAACGGTATGTTATCATACCACAGCACAATGCAATATATTGTGTAACGTGTACTCCCACAAGGTAGTGTTGATGTTGCTGTGAAGCAGGCTACTATGTGGAGTTAGCTACTTGTAGAGAGCTAGATGAATACTGGCTTTGTTGTGACGCTTTTGGAGCCATCCTACAGTCACTGGCCAAGACGGAACACCTATCTCAGTCGATGTCAGTTTATTTCCATTCGCCTTACAATGGTACAATTCTTGCTTCTGGAATGAGTAAACCTGCAAGAAGCGAAGAGCAACCATGAATAGGCTAGAATACTTAAAAAAAAACAGGCATTTGACTCTACATGGCTGGTTTTAATGTGCACAAGCTGCACACGTGTTGATATGTGTCTGTTATCTCATACAAGGTTAACATAAATCTTCATCTAGACAAAAGAATGACAAGCCTTAAAAATGTGACTTCCAGGTAAACACAGAGCATGACCATGATATGAATTTAGGTTCATTAGTTCATTCCCTTAATGGAAACATGTAAATATCAAATAGTGATCAATTACAATTCATGAAATGATGCATGCATAACTTTCCATTTCTGGTTTCTTTTTTATAAAAGTAGTGCACGAATTAACATTCGTGCACTACTACAAAATTTCTCGCTTCACAACAGAACCTTATGATGATCTTAACAGCTCACCTCTTCGGCCAGGACTCCCTGGGCAGCAACATCCTATTACCCATGTTGTTGTTTTTCTTTTTCGGAATCCTTCGTGCAGCCACATACCATGCCTGGAATGGAAAACCAGCTATAAATAACAATGTATTTGAATGACTTCCTCTTGAAGTATTTCTTCTAATCAGATATGCTTTTGTGCCTAGTATGGTGCGCGAAGGCACATAAGTACAACATTTGCAGACGTTCGACGTAAGCGGTTCAAGTAGATCAATTCAAGTACGCCGACTTGCGCTTTTATTTTTGAACAAATACGACGACAAATTTTAACAAATTAAATATGGCTCACAATGATACGAGTAAATGCTGCTGTACGGTGATGCATTATCGGTATCTTATCGTCTTCGAAAAAATCTGTTGTTCCTAAACGCGCAACCAACTAGAAACGGCGCAAACCTACGAACAGATACCGAGTTACATCTATTACAAGCACTTCGGCTGTTTTTATTCGTTTAAATTACTCGGATGAGAATGTGTGGACAGCACACTACTAAGCCAGACAATCTACGAAAGCATTACTCACCAGAATTCCTGCTTGACTTGGTCTTGGTCAACACTGCGCGATATACGTTGGGGCTGTGGCGATTCATTCAACTCGATTTTCACAAAACAACAGGCGCTGCTCGAAAGACAACGACGGAAAATAGAGAGCCGCTATAAAGTCCGCTAATTTGCTCATTACAGCACTACAAATCGATATATGAACAGTCGTAAACAGCAACCACTCGCTCACACAAGAAACGAGGTACCCAAAGTTGCTAGACACCATCCGAACTCCGAAGTGAGAGTAGCAAAACAACAAGATATCAAAACACGAAAGGAAGAGTATTGATCCCCCCTCCTTCTATAGCATGCAAAAAGTGATTTGCGATGTTCATGACGCGAGTAATTTTCACTTTTCACTGATCCAAAGGAGGTCACGTGGGATTGCTTGACGCTTGCGAAATTAACAGTAATGAAAATGGCGAAACGAAACTTGTGAATCGTGCATTTGCTCTTCATGGTAGCTGCCAGAAAATCGAATCAAACCTAATGGGACACTGGATTACAGGTATGTTGGCATCTTTTTCATTCCTGCACCTGATTTACGTGGATACATGGGTACGGTGTCTCGCGATGCTGGGGAAATATTTGCATGGGGAAGTGTGCATGGTTCTGGACCTTTTATTTTTGATCGCGTAATCAAAATATCGGCACCTCGCGTGTTGTAGCTTGCATGTGACCAACCAAGAGCTGTTCCCCTACTAGCGCTACCTACAAACGACAAAACCAAACATGTGGGAAGGTATATTTTTGATTGCTCATATATAACGAGAAAATGTACCGTTTTCAGATTGCTACCACTGCTCCATGTGCCCGCAATTGTCCAGCGTGAATGGTTAAACTAACGACGTCGCCCACCACGGCGGAAGTGTTTTGCGCACAAGCGTTTCAGCGTGAAGCCTGCAGGTAACATTTGCTGCTTACCATTCTGATATATTGATTCTGAATTTACATATTCAAGCTTAGAGTAATTCTGAATGCCCAGGGTGACACACGCTTACAACATTGTGACATCAGTGCAGTGGCATAAGCACTACTGTAGTGCCCCTCAAAGATGAACGAGGGGGACTCTTCCACCCCATGTAAAGCCTCATAAAACACCTTCTGAAATATTTTCTGACTATGCAACTGCATCATGATGACATAATTGTCACTGTTTACTGTAGTTTCTTGAATATGTTTTGAATATAAAAAAAAGTCTGGTTGACAACATATGTCTTATGATCAGCATCAAACAAGAGCATATGTCATTTTGTTCAGCACGTTATGTATTTTTTTTTAAATTTCAGATGGACGCACGTACATTGTAGAAGGCAGCTAGTGGGGGAAAAGATTATGGTCATAGGTCATGTGGAGTAACCTTTTCAGGACACACACATACAGTTTGCTCTCAGAACCAATGAGTAGAATGTTGCTCGAATACTGAGAGAAAATGGCGTAACAGATACATATGGGAATAAAAACATTTTTCACGAGGGATGCATGCAACAGTATTGTATGCATGAACCATTGTGTGTGACACAAGCCGTGGGGGCACACCGACACACTTGGGGAAGCATAAAACACAGCGATGGCTAATATGAAGGATGCTTCTTTTTTCTTTTTGGCCGTAATGAAACATCTTCACCGAAATGAGACTACCATCGGCCGTAATGAGACACTTGGGGATTGAAGGATTTTCGGCCGTAATGAGACTTTCGGCCGTATTGAGACTTAGGCCGTAATGAGATGTTACCGAACCAATAAGAAAAATCGATCACGTGGCCGCTGCGCCATTATTTCCGCCCACGCAATGAGCAACAGTCTTTTCCGGAACCCAAATTCACGTTCGCGTAGCAAGGAAAACCAACCACAGCGACGGGGGCGGGGGATATATTTATTAGACGAAAAGGAAAAAAAAAAAGAAAACACGGGCTAAAGGTCAGCCAAACGGGACGTCGGCTTGCTATTCCAAAAATACATAAATAAATAAATAAATAAAATTAAGAAATAGGAGATAAACGAAACGGACGCGACGGAACAGCACGTTAGTTAGTTGATTATTAGGTTAGTACAAGTTCGGTGTTTGCATTTTCATGTTCAGGTTAGTCTTAGTGGGCTTTGGCAGTTTCCGCGCAGAAACAGCCAGATAACATTTATTTACAGCAGTTTATTTTGCAACGGGGACTTCGATCACGTTATTTTGAGATACGGCCAATTTTTCGAGACCGGTTCCCTGGATTTTCCATCGACAATCCTTGCTAGTTGCACGTTGGGTGATTCAAAACCTGTACCCGTCTGTCTTTGCACAGCGCACAAAGAAGGGCCTTCTGAGGAAGATAAGGAAAAGCTCCGGGTCACTGACTCACTGGGGATTCTCCGCTGAATTAGTGTCTACGCTGAACGAAAGGTCTGGTGTAAATGTAATGTGAAGTACCCTGTGAGAACCAAGGAGTGTCTAAAAATATAGTACTGACGTTTCCGTGTAATAATCAGCGCAATTATGAGACGGAAATCGTGCTCCGAGACCTCGTCGCGCGTCAAGTTCCTTTGATTTTATCTTGTTCATTTATACATAAAGATGGAGTTCAAGGGGTTTTAGGAGCTTCCTCCTTCCCTTTTTTTTTCATTTTTCTTTGAATAGCTGTTGCTAAATGCAATGCATTTATTTAGGCTGATTGAGCCTATGAAAAGGCCGAAAATCATAACGCCGAACTGTCAGAAGGCTGAAAATGGAAAGGCCAAAGAGACACCGGGTGAGCACTCCAGTGAATGACCACTGAATGGAATGGTGTAGATTATGAAAAAGTTTTGTGGCTATTGTATTAGAAATCAAATAACTGGAATGCATAGCATTTGGTGCTCGCAAATAGACTAGCCAGCGAATATGAAAAACAATAATCTACAATATGTTTACTACGAAAAGAAAGTGTGTGGTGGGTAAAGTGAGGATAATTGTGCATTAAAAGCCCCTGGAATATAGATGCAAGGAAGAACTGAAATCTAGACAGCCGATGAAATACATCACAGCCGACCGAATGTTATCGTTCGCTTTGCGGATTTGTTGAAATTGGGAGACATAGGGTGCTTTTTTCTTTTTTTTTATGTGTTAATAATGAGTAGTTAGATCTACATTCCATTCAACGAGCAACATAAAATGGATATACATAGTTTGCTGCATTAGTTCGCTAGCGATATCGATCGCTGGATTCTATAGTATTTCTCTATTGTCAGTCAGACACAGGTGTTACAGTTGTCCTTACATCTTTTTCTGGGCCGATGTTTATGGGTTATAAAAGCTCTACACCCACTTATTCAGGTGTTTCATTGCGGTTGGATTGCATTAAAAATACGGTTCATCAACATAGAAAGTATGAGACAACAACTACAACATCATTGTCTGACCGCCACCAACAACAAAACAGAACTATATATGAAAATACCAGTATTCCGGTTGAGTTGGGAACTACGTCCGACGATATCCACGTTCAACGAGCGTGAAGTCAGAACCTCAGGATAGTGGGCATTTGCGTTTCATTTCATTGATACGAATACAGAAGGTAATGTGTCATTGCGCTCAGTATTCTGTAGTACTCCCCTTTATAAAAGAACGCGGCTAACATATCTGCCAGAAATAAGTAGAAGGTAGCAGGACCTTGGAAAATCACCAGTGATGAATCACCTCGTGTCATAGTCAATATTTATTTGTTGTTGGAGAACGGGCTAAAGGTCAATCAAACGGGACGTCGGCTTGCTATTCCAAAAATAAATAAATAAATAAATAAATGAATAAAATTAAGAAATAGGAGATAAGTGAAACGGACGCGACGGAACAGCACGTTAGTTAGTTGATTATTAGGTTAGTAAAAGTTCGGTGTTTGCATTTTCATGTTCAGGTTAGTCTTTGTGGGCTTTGGCATTTTCCGCGCAGAAATAGCCAAATAACATTTATTTACAGTACCGTATTTTCCTGTGTATAACGCGCACTCGTGTATTACGCGCACCCCTAAAAATGAGCCGAATTTGAAAAAACTTCCATGTATAACGCGCACCGGTGCATAACGCGCGCCGCAATGTTGCTACAAGCTTCTGTACTGCCACCAGTATACAGAATAAACCAAGGCGGTGTATAATATATGCATTTTCAACGGGGACTTCGATCACGTTATTTTGAGATATGGCCTATTTTTCGAGACCGGTTCCCTGGATTTTCCATATTTCGACAATCCTTGCTAGTTGCACGTTGGATGACCCAAAACCTGTACCGTCTGCCTTTGCACGGCGCACAAAGGGAGGACTTCTAAGGAAGATAAGGAAAAGCTCCGGGTCACCGGGGATTCTCCGCTGAACTAGTGTCTACGCTGAACGAAAGGTCTGGTGTAATGTGAAGTACCCTGTGAAAACCAAGGAGTGTCTAAAAATATAGTACTGAAGTTTCCGGGTAATAATCAGAGCGTTATGAGACGGAAATCGTGCTCCGAGACCTCGTCGCGCGGGATCCAGGACAATTGCTCACCGGACAATTGCTCACCAAAAAACTGCTGAGGCCGGTCAATTGCTCACCACAGAACCGCTGAAGCCGGATAATTGCTCACCGCTCTTTCATCGCACTTAAATGCAATCTTATTTCGCGTTTTTATGTGATGTGATTTTATTTCTTGTTTATGGTGCTCATAGACTTGACTTTCTTATGTTAGCTGAACTTGGGTTGCCTCGAAATAAAGTGATCGAAATCCCCATTGCAAAATAAACTACTGTAAATAAATGTTATCTGACTATAAATTGCACAGTCGCGCGCGGGAAACTGTCAACAGCGAACTTAGACTAACCTGGACATAGCAATGCAAACAATGAACTTGGACTAACCTAATACGTGCTGTTCAGTCGTGTCCGCCCTGCTAAGCCAATCGGGCGCTAAAATGTGGCTTGCGTTCGCTAAACCGACTTCGACAGACATAGAAAATTCGTGAATTTGAGTGGTTAAATGGAGATGTTCTTAAATCTTCCCCGGCTTGTGTCTTGGAAGATCCTGGTGACGCAGGCATGGGCGTACCGAGAAGGGAGCAAGGTCACTTGTGAAAATTTTGCACCCTTTATTCATAGGTCATGATTTTTTTTTCTAATAATATGAACCTGTGAACACCCGCACAGTCCGCAGCGTCCGCCCCAGGGAAGGAGGTGAGGTGGATGCACGCTTTGCCCCCTGGAAGCACTTTGCTGTCCACCCCTTGGAAAAATCCTATAGGAACGCCCCATGGACGCAGGTCCTGACAAAGACGCTTCAGGCGTACCTGCAAGTGGACGACCTCTCGCCTTAGCCTCTTCACTGGTGGATTTCCTAGATCTATTTGAAGCAACTTAGACAGCTAAAAAAGAAGTTCAGCTAACACAAAAAAGTCAAGCGCCATAAACGCGAAATAAAATCACAATATAAGTGTGGTGAGAGAGGCGGTGAGTAATTGTCCGGCTTCAACGGTTCTGTGGTGAGCAATTGTCCGGCCTCAGCAGTTCTGTGGTGAGCAATTGTCCGGCCTCAGCAGTTTTTTGGTGAGCAATTGTCCGGTGAGCAGTTGTCCGGTGAGCAACTGTCCGGTGAGCAATTGTCCAGTGAGCAATTGTCCGCGCCCCCGTCGTGCGTCAAGTTCCTTTCATTTTATCTTGTACGTTTATACATAAAGATGGAGTTCAAGGAGTTATTCCGAAATCCTAAGCTGTTTGGAGAAGGCGTTTGATCGGAGAACCGGTCCACTCGTCACAATCCCACTCGTCACAGGAAGACTCGTCACAGGATAATTGGTCACACCGGCCCTCTGGTACGAGGTCCTTTTGTCACCGGAACACTTGTCAAGGGGGGCGGCTCGTCACCGGAACACTGGTTGCAAGGTTTACCCCGTTCCAAAGGGAATGCGTTTCATCGTGTTTTACCAGAGGGATTATTCCAGTGCCCGACCCGCACTTCCGCGAACCCGGATTCTGAAGACCGCTGACCGTACAAATTTCACGTCTTTGCTGAGGGCACGGAGAGCATGGAAGTGACGAAAACTCAGCGTGGGGCTCCGTTGCTGGGGCGCGGACAAAAGTTGAGAGACTGACCAAGGTTAGGTGAGGAGAGCCTTTTACGTATTTCACACGTTGGGGAGTGGGTCAGTTCATGTAGAATATGCACCCGTCGAGACTGACGAAGGTTAGGTCGAAGACCCTTTTACATATTTCATACGTTGGGGAGTGGGTCAGTTCATGTAGAATATGCACCCGTCGAGACTGACCAAAGTTAGGTCAAAAGAGCCTTTTACTATTTCACACGTTGGGGAGTGGGTCAGTTCATGTAGAATATGCACCCGTCGAGACTGACCAAGGTTAGATCAGGAGAGCCTTTTACGTATTTCACACGTTGGGGAGTACGGTGCGGTGAGCAGGTGGCAGGTTCACTGTGACGAATATTCCGGCGCGACGGCAGTTCCTCGTACGAGATGCCCTGTGACGAGTTGGCCTCCTTGACGAGTTCACCTATGACCAGTTGGCCTGTGACGACCGGGCTTGTGACGAGTTCTCCTATACCCGTTTGATCGAAGACCGCTTGGTCGCAAGCCGTTCGGTCGAAAGCCGGTTGATCGACGCCGTCTGATCGAAAGACGTTTTTTCGAAGTGAGTTCGAAGCTCGCAGCGTGTCCTTAGCACCTCTATTTCTGTAACTTTTGATTCGAACATACGGAGCATGAGGCAATCAGTGTATTCTCCTTTTTTGTTTGTTTCTTGCTTCTTTTTTTTTGCAGCTAAAGAGGGGAGACCACTGGTCATTTGCAGAAAGGTTTCATTGGTCATTCACGAACAGCATAGCCATCTGGCTTTTTACTCTCTCCCAACCGAAAGGAAATAAAATTGAATAAAATTGAATTGAATTGAATAGAACAATGCGAAAGTATCCCGCGTAGCTGTAGGACACATACCGAAGAAAATGTCTTCAAGTTGGGAGCAGCCAATAATCTGTGCTTCTTCTGGGCACCCTTTTCATTGCTGGGACCCGAAATGGGATAGTGATATGTGCACGAAAGGCACTCGAAGTATAAATGCTAAGAACGAAATTTCACCATAGTATAAAGTACAGATATTGTATTAACAGCCATATAAAACTTTAGATCAATCTTGTTTATGGTATGCATCTGGTCCAAACGAAGCAATAAAAAACTCAATCAAACGACCGCTGCCGTTTCGATCAAACGGTGTTCGATCAAATGACTTTCGACCAAATGTCCCGCGTTCGATCAAACGGCTTTCGTTCTTGCGTAGACGATTTCTCCGGGGGCATTTTTCTCTGGGGACGGTTCTTCCTGGGGACATTTTTTCCGGGGATGAAAATCTGGCATCTCGGGCGAGCTTTGATTATATGAAACGACTTCTCCGTGATCATTCCTTCATTTGGCAACTAGCGCTCATATTCATCTCTGGAAACCCCAATTTTGTAATTACATCTGTGTTGCCCTTCAAAATAGTGATTTTCCTAAAATACGCATAAATTTGGCTCACATGGTGTCCAGTTCTTCAGCTTTTCGACGACCGAATTTCACGTTTTCAAGTTTAGATTGAATTGACTGAGACCTCAGCATCCAACACAACGAAATCTGGAGTAAAAATTTACGCTTCAGAAATTATTCTAAAAAAAGAAAAGAAGGCATGTATTATCCTGTCCCACATAATAAGGAGGCCGAACTGTACGTTTTTGCCACATTCAAACAAGAACCTGTTATGTTGTCAGGTGACCATAGTTATTATTTTTCTACAATGTGTCCTTTTATTTTTTGTCGAATCGTTCCTCTTGGCGTTCAGGAAAAAAAAAAAAGAAAGACTGTGTTGGGAATATCGCGACTCCGGCTGCAAGGCCTTGCCGCTCGACCTTCCCATATCTTTTTTGGTTGGTTTCCGTGTGTCGACCCCAAGCCTTTATCGCCCTCCACCTCCTTTGTACGGTTTTGCAAACTCGTACACCAGAAGAAAGGGAGTCCCCTGTCACTGAGGTTGTCGACTGACATCATTTTTCTGAGCGGGTATAAGGTGAAAGAAAAAGAAGGGAGAACATGGAGGAAAGGAGCCTCTCAAATATGTTACTGAAGTTTTCGGGTAATAATAAGACGTCTGTTCTACGACGGAAATTTTGAAAAGTCTTTTGCACAAACGCCTTGTAAATGAATTCAGATATTTGATAATGCTTACTTACCAGAAATATACATATCAAAATGTCATTTTTGCATGAATAATAGCGTTATTATTAAGGTAAGTTGCATGTTGTAAAAACATTTTTGGGACCCCTCATATAGGACCCCGGTTAGCGAATGCTGCCCTGTTGTGCATTTCTCACACACAAAATATGGACTTTGTCGCAGGCAATGCTATGTACTTCGTATCTTTAATGAGCTCCCCTTCGACAGTTTTTCTTTGGAATCGAAGTACAAACTAAAAAAAGCGCTACGGCAACTTTATCATAGGATGTAGTACCTTTATATGTTCATGTACTGTCAAACTGTATGCCGCTGACTGCTTCAGGCCCAGTGCGACAAGCTTTTCCCCTTAGACGGGCCTGTTTTATTATATTTGTAGTTTGCTTTCTTGAGTAAAATTATTAGTATTATTATTTATTATTATCATTATTATGTAAGCGAGTGCAGAAAAAAAAAGGAATACCATTTCGAGCAGGTTTTCCAGACTGGCATTGTAAGCGCTGTGTGTGGGCAATGTTTATAGCTTAATTTACAGCCGCTGGTAGATCCAATTGAGAGCCTCCGAGATACCGGCATCCGTACTATCCGATCACACTTGTACGTCGGCATACAGTAAGTATGCACTAGTAAAACAATACGAAGAGCAACTAAAAATTCCATAATCAGTCAGTACAGGCGGTAGTGACTTGTGAAAACAATAATTGTAGCATGAATATATAAGAACAAAAAAATAAAAATAAAGTACTCATGTAGCAATAGGAGACAAGCAAAACGACGTGAATGTCTCGAATCGAACTGCGGACCTTTCGTGGCAAAGTTCGACACTTTACCACTCGACAAACAGCGCAGAGGGCGCGGGCCGCCTTAAACTCGCGAGGTCAACCATGCACAATGGGGATTATTTCGTGAGTCGGAGGGACTATCCTTGACTTTGCTGACCAAGATCGAGGGAGGCTCCGCCTCCAAATGGCGCGCCAATAGGAGGACTCCGGAGGCGGAGCGCAGCGGCCTCTCCTCTTGCCTAATAGATCGGTATAGTCGTTGCGACTCCCCAACGACGTTTTCCTGTTCTCGTGCAGCCTTCGATAGCTTATAAAAGCCCCAGTGAGTGATTTAACGTGTGATACACTTAGAATTTAGCGCTCAAAACTCTGCAGTCAAGCAGTAGTTACGAATGATACCCCTCAGGTTTTAAGCTCCGATCAAGTTGCAACAACCGAACGACGTTTTCCTCTTCTCGTGCAGCTTTCGATAGCTTATACAAGCCTCAGTGAGTGAGTTAACGTGTGATAGTTAGAATTTAGGGCTCAAAACCCTGCAGTGAAGCAGCAGTTACGAATGATACCCCTCAGGTTTTAAATGGACGGTCTCGTACAGATCGAGCGATTCCGAAACTTGTTATCTCTCCGATAGTGGAGGGACTTCCACTCGCGCTCGGTGCAGCAGACCGAAAACGAAGTCATTTTGGCGTTCGTTACACTCAAAAGCAAAGTTACCACTACTACCACGGTGGGTCGCCACAAGCGCACTCTTTCATCCCTCTGAACGCGTGGACTCGCCCGCTTCCGCTCGCCGCTAGGGTGTCTCTGCCCAGAGAAAATACGCCGCTCGCGCGTTCCGTAAACTTTTGTCCAGCACTGTACGAGTAGCTAGTTAACGTTACCAGCAACTTGTTTCATTCTCGTGTTTTTGTCTTTGTATTTCTTCGTTCATGCTCGTGTTTTAGATCCTTCACACCACGGGTGTTCTCGAACTAGCGTAGAACTAAGAGATTCGCCGGCTTTCGGGGGCAATGAGTACTACTCATTGCCCCCGAAAGCCGGCGAATCTATTAGTTGATATGTCCAACTACTCCACAACAGAAATGTTGAGAGATTTGCGTGCTTTTTGGGGCCACGACTGCTCAAATTAACTGCACACTCTAATTACATGTTGCAATTGAATGCATATTTACTTGTGCCTTTTCAACTTTCCACCAGCTCCGGTGGCGCAGCGGTAACGCGTGCGCTTGGAGACTGGGAGGTCCGCGGTTCGAATCTGCGGGCCGGCTGTGCCGTCTGGGGTTTTTCCTGGGTTTCCCTCAGATGTGGCACAGTTCCCCTGAAGTCGGCCCATGGACGCAGCTATCCTCCCCCCGAGCGGATTCCGCTCGGTCTTCCACTTCACCCTTTCCTCTCCTCCTCTCCACCACCTTTCCCTTCCCGAGAAACATGCCACTTAATCAGGCAGGCAGACCTCTCGGGTTCCTCCCAAACGACACTCCTCCTCCTCCTCCTTCCAACTTTCCAGAAACCTTAAGCTGCTTGGGCTCAAAGGAAAATGTCAATCCATCGTGTGCTATTAAGAACATCTCACATACTTTGTTAAATGATTCAAGATGACCACAAGGTAGTCGAGCAAGGGACCCATCAGCCATGAAATATTATCTATTCCATGTAACTCTGTAGTTCCTCTACTGCTTTTGTTTAATTACATTGTAGTTACGCTACATGTACATTAGAATATGTGCAATGTTTGATTACAAATAAAATGTAATTTTGCATTGCAGTTCTTTGGATCTGTCGTTGCTGGGAACAGCGATCCTGCGAAGTGGCACTGGTTGCCTACCAGCTAGCCTCTGTCCGAGCAGGCCAATGTAAGTCAAACCACTTCAACTGGTCCCAGTTCAACAATTAGGTTTGCAACCAGCTCCAGTCGAGACTGCGACCCGTTAGAAACCAGTTCAGATTGTGACTGGCCAGAAACCAGTTGGGCCAACTGGTTTCTGGCTGGTCCTAGTCACAACTGGTACCAGTTGGCCCAACTGATTTCTGGTCCCAGTCTCAGCTGGGACCAGTTGCAACTGGGACTGGGTGAACTGTGTTATCTAACAGAGACCAGTTGTCCCAACTGGTACCAGTTGAGCTGGAATCGGTTGCACTGGTCCCTGTTCGATAACACAGTTCAACTGGTACCAGTGAAAAAAATTTTTGCCTGGGGTACTCCCAGAAGACATGTACTTTCGCCTTATTGTACGCGAAAAGGGAAATGATCCTGTGTACTATTTCCAGTCACCGTTACTTGAAGCTGCTGCCGGCTAAAAGAAGCTGAGCAAGCTCCGTGCGCATATGCCCACTGATGTAACCTGGAGGTAAATTATCTCGCTGATGTGTTAGATTTACTTCTGTGCATACTTCAGTGCTCCAAGATACTGAATGCTAAACCGCTCTGCTGTAAATTTTGTATTCTAGGTGAAAAGATCTAAGAACATGCATATATGACACATCATGTGCTTCATATGCGTATGACTTGTCAATGTGGTGTTACTTGAACGAAGTCATGATTGTTGAACATGTTTAACGTGTTCTTGACCCTGCATAATTTGTTTGGTTCCAATCTGTTCCAGCAGAGATGGCCACTTCTGGGCACACCATCCTTCCTGGCCAAGTCGTGTGGAAAGGCATCCAAGACACCCTTGGCCTTGGATCACTTTCTGGAAGAAGATCCAGGAGGGGGCATCTCTCTTGCACGGTTTCTCGTGACACCGAGTGAGTATTTCAGTTTTTATCATCAATCAGCATTGCATCACTTTATCATTTCAATCCTTCACTCTGCAGGAGCACATTTCAACTAGAAACTGGTATTATTCCGGCTTATTTTATTTAGCCGTTTGTCCCGCCGTTATTTAGTGACTGTAACACATGCTTGTAGTGTTCATAACTTAAATGCCACACCAATGTCTCGAAAGGTAGAACATAAGGAGCTGGTGTCCCTTATAACTTCACATGGAATTAGGGTATTTTGTTGGGTTGGCATGCTGCTTGTCCACCCTTGAACATTAGCATTCCTTTGCAATTGAAATTGTGCCTTCTTACCCACTTAGAATTTGCGGCAATAAGTGCATAGCATGGCGGATAATGTTCGGTGTCCCTCTCCTTATTTTTTGTCAGAAAACAAAGTCGTTGAGTAGTGCAACTGGTGGCTGGCTAGTACGTGTAGCTCCATATCTTAATATATTGAAAGCTGGGTGACCACACCGGATCAGACAGGGTGGTCCGGTCGACCTCTTCATTTTTTTGTTTCAAACATATTTTAAATCCTTGTTCTTAGGAGGTATATTGGCGCTGAAAGTAGTTGAAAATAATTGGTGGTTATTTTTTAATGTACTGTCATTCAGATGTGGGCATTTCGACCATTGCGCTTTCTGTGCAGTTTGACGCCAAGTATCTTCATAACTATTTGGCATATTTAGCTGAATTTGTTATCCATGTACTGTCTGGGATGGGTAGCACTGCATACGAAGTTCTGCAGATTGTAAGAAGGTGCATCTTTGATGAGCAAAAAATCGCAAAGTTGCTTCATTTGTAAAATATGGTATGTTTTGGGAACCTCATAACTCGTCCCCCGTTTGTGATACCGGAAAATCATCCACATCATTGCGTTCGTCTCGAAATGCCCTTTCCTCGCATAACGAGTACATTGCATTGTGAATTATGGCAACGGCCCCAACAGTCCTTTTATGAAGGGTGTCTACGAGAAATGCGTAAAGTCGACAGCGTGTATCCCATATATTCCCACTCGTGACATCGTTCATTGTACTCACAAACATTCTCCGAGAAGACTCGAAACAGCACACGCAAAAATTTGCTTCAGGGATGGTCGAAGTTACGTTCGTAACTCAATGTCATTCGCAACGTAATTTCGACCATGTCTGAAGCAATTTTTTTATGTGCTGTTTTGAGTCGTCATGAAGAACGTTTGTGAGTTTATGAGTGGGAATATATGGGAGTGCGATGTCGAGTATAAGCATTTTCTGTAGATACCATTCACGAAAAGACCGTTGGGGTGCAATTCGCGATACGATGTAATCGCTATGCGGAGAAAGGTCATTTCGAAACAAACAAATTGATGCAGATCATTTTCAAGCATCACAAGTGGGGGCCGAGTTGTGAGGTTCTCAAAACGTATCATATTTTACAAATGAGGCAACTTTGCGATTTTTTATCTACTCAGAGGCAAACCTTAGGATTCTCAGAGCATAGGACGCAGTGCTACCCACCTGACACAACACTTGAAAACAAATTCAGCTGAATATGTCAAATAGATATGAAGATATGTGGCGTTGAACTGCGTAGGAAGTGCAATGATCGAAATGCCCACATCTGAATGATAATTCATTAAAAAATAACCACCAATTATTTTCAACTACTTTCAGCGCCAGTATGCTTCCTAGGGACGAGGCTTTAATATATGTTTGAAAGAAAAAATTGGAGAGGTTGACCAGACCACCCTGCCTGATCCTGCGTGAAATCACCCAGCTTCTGTTTCTCCCTAGCAGTGAGAAAGTGTGGTGCCCTCTGTACGCTGGTGCACCGTGATGCTGTGCTCTACTCTCCATAGTCATCCATATTCATCCAGAATGCAAGAAGCATTACAAAGTTGTTTCTTTGTTATGACTATAGTCTAAAAACTGAGTTGTACAGAAAGCCCATTTTGATCACAAAATATTATACTGGTGAGACACAATTGCAGTATGCTGTTTTAAAATGATTAGTGGGTAAAATGGATGCGAGGCAAACGGGGAGGTAGCTCTAATCATGATTTGTGTGCGGAACAAAGAAATAAGTGTTAGATTCAACATGGAAATTGTGTGCTTTCTCTCCCTTTTCTTTTCGGTGATGAGTAGTACAGGTGCGGGACGTGCTTGTGTCAGTATGAAGGACATTAGGGTGCAGCAAATTTATGTGGTACATATTTTATGTAAAAAACACAGGCACGCAATTCTCTGGTGCATGGTGAGATTAGTGCAGTGATTTTCCATAAACTAACCATCTCATTCCTGCATACATCACTTGTGTCACTAGTCATCAAAAGTAAAAATTTGTACTTGCTTCACTGACGGCGTTGCTGATTCTTTCATTTAAGACGTATTTTGTGATTGTAACTACCTGTTGAATTGCTTGGCATGTATTTCCTGGAATAATCTCAGTGACATTTGTGATTATACGAGTGAAGCGTGCTTATTTCATAACCAAACATATTCTTCGTTTCAACAATTTTAGGCTACATCTATAATGACAAACACTGTAAGATCATTGCAACTTCACACAGTCACTCCACATGAAATCATCAATATCTAACAATATTTAAATCGATATATGTACTATCCCAGTATGAATGAAGGTCTTTATGAACAGTATAAGACCTTAAGATATTTCTTCGCTTGTATTGGAAAGTACTCAGTCAGCACCATAAAGGTGCCTGTACCAGTGCCACCATACTGAATGTATAATGTGCAGAGGTGTGTGCATGTGGACCTGCATTCGAATGGTAGTAACTGTCGTACTACATATCCTGCATTTTCTTTCTTACAGGGGTATACTGTGGATCAGCCCTGCAGGGGCAGCAAGCTGAAGAACAAAGCCAGAACCTATGAAGAAGTTCTGGAGATTGTGTCGAAAACAGCACAAGTGTAAGGGAACATTTTACTTGGTAACCAGATACACTTAATATACTCTGCAACTCTAAGATGTTTTTTTGATCGCTGCAGATTCAACAGCTATCACAGATTTTTCACCATTTCTCTGTATGTACAATAAATGCTCAGTCCTGTACTCTATGACTTGTGTCACACATTACTGAATGACTTGCAATTCCATTAAAGGAAGACAAACACAATTACACATCCTTCAGTGCTGTTCCCATATTTGTGGGAATTAATGCACTCCACACTTAAAAAAAAAGCCTACTCTCTCAGGTGGCAGTGAAAATTACGGGAAAGAGCCGGCAACATAGCTGCCATTAAAATCCCTGTAAATTTTATGGCTGCATTTTTTGTAAGGCACCGTAATTTTCACGAAAAAAAAAACAGCATTCTGGTTACATCAAAATTACTGTAAATTTAACGGCAGTACTTCTTCCGAAGTGGCCGTAATTTTAACGGGAAAAGTACGGCAACATAGCTGCCATTAAAATATACGTAAATTTTACGGTAGTTTTTTTACAGTGCAGGTCAAGTTAGCGCTTGAGCAGCTTCCCGTCGTGACGGGCCATCTTATGCTTGTAAAATCTTTATTGTGTGTGCGTGTTTCTTTTCTTTTTCTTTTTTGAGACTGTCTGCGGTTAGTTTGTACTGGTTCAAGTTTCAAGTTCGTCCGGGAAAGAATGAGGTGGAAATGAAAGCCACAATTTGATAAAGTTTTCGCACCGAATTTGGATGCAGACGTTCGCGCGTCCCATGCCAGCGTATGTTTATTGAAAAAAAAAGCGGGAAAAGGTTAGTCAGGCATAGGCCGACTTGCTATTTTTTCCATAAAAAGAAAACGAAAAAAAGAAAGAAAGAAAACACACACACAGCAACCGCCTGTGGGTTGTAGTCGTCTTCAACACAGGCAGGTTACCTGTTCACCCCTGTCATTCCTAATCCGGGCTTCTCCTCCCGTCGACCTTCTTACCTCCCATCGCCCCCATGGCGACCCAGATTTTTTGGCCGTTACGTCCATCGTGTCGTTACATCCATCGTGTCATTACATCCATCATGCTGTTACGTCCAACGCGTCGTTGCATCCATACCGTGCTATTACATCCAACGAGCTGTTTCATCCATCGTGCCATTACGTCCATCGAAGGATGTAACGACACGATGGATGTAACAGCTCGTTGGATGTAATGGCCCCGTACTCCTGTGATTTATGAAATCGACCGCTCCATCTTACCTCTTCGGCGGCTAACCGACATCGTCCACGTTAGCAAACTACGCCTCTACGATTCCCCTACTCGCTTTTCTCTTGGAGGGCGGGGGGGGGGGAGTGTGACGTATAAAAGAGGAGGTGCAGCGCGCGCAATAAACATATGTTCGTTCTCCGATTCACTGATCGCTCCGTTCCTTCGTCACACACGTATATATATTGGTCGAGGGAAGCACAAAAAATCAAACGGCCACGAAGTTTTGCAGTTGTGGAAGGAAAAAGAGGCGGACAACATATTTTAGGGAAGTTAGAAACACTGGTTCATTTAATGGACAGAAATTAAAAGTTGAATGAAAAAAAGGGTCGACGTTTCGACAATGGCACTGTCTTCGTCAGGACAAAAGATACACAGGCGGTTACAGATTGCTTAAATAGGTTTGGTATGTGACGTCATCATCGGTACAAGGCACACCACTAGCGGTTGTCGGCAGGTATGGGAATATTCCAGAAGGTCAAGTCCGGGTGGTGAGGTCATTCTCCTTTGGTCCCTCTCCGTTTTTTGGGAAAAAATTCCTGGGCAGGGTGAGTGCTGCTTCGAACTTTGCTGAAAAGAAGAAAAAAGAAAAAGAAAGGAACGAAGCTCAACTAGGCAGCCAGATTTCTTACCGTTGACAGTGCTCCGAAATTTTCGTTATTGGTTGATTGGAGTTTGTGAATGAGATAGGATTCGCGTTGTTCTCTGCACCGATCTGAGCTAAAATTTGACTGGAGAATGAAAAGTGACACATTATTTAGGGAATGACCTGGTTGTTTGAAATGGCGAGAGACCGGGAGGTTTGGCTTTTTGTAACGCCAGACCGGTGGTTGTTGAACCTGACCCGAAATGATGTTTTGGTCTGACCTACGTATTGTGCTTGGCACATGTCGCACTGAATGACATAAATGACGTTAGATGAATTACAGTCAAAGCCACCATTAATTTTGACGGAAGAATTAGAACTAGTGCTTTTAAGTACTTGGGCGCTTTGCATTAATTTGCATATTTGACACCTGCGATCATCGCACGAGCGGCAGCCGATTCCTGGATGTGCTGGCTGGCTAACCTTAGAGCTAACTAGATTAGAGTCACTAAATAAGCTACGCTTCAGAGTAGCGACACTGAGCCGCCATGTTGTTTCGGATGACCTCCAGCCCCACCTCTATTTTGGCAGTAGAAATAGATGAAGGTGAAGTTCAGCAGTGGAAGAAGACGACACTTCGAAGAGCGCTAAATGGATGGCGCTGGAGGTCATCCGAAACAACATGGCGGCACAGTGTCGCTACTCTGAAGCGTAGCTTATTTAGTGACTCTAAACTAGATTATCGTGCAGGTTGTGCGCGCGCCTGTACGTTACCCGCGGTGGCTGAGGGAAAATTTGTCCCATGCGCTCTGATTGGAGAAGGATGCTGTGGTGACGGTTTAGTATACTGTTAACGCTTGGAATATTGCTGCTAAATGTTAAAATGGGGTTTCCGGAACTATTATCCAACATGCGTTTGTGGTTTTGGAACAGGGCTTTGCGATCTGCTTTGCGGGCTCTGTTTAGTGCGTCGTCAACCAAATTAGGTGGAAATGGGCGATTGATGAATGTTTGTTTAAGTTGAGCTAGATTTCTGCTCAGGTCGTCGTCACTGGAGCAGATACGCCTGTACAGAAGTGCCTGGTCGTAAGGGATGGCAAGTTTAGTATGACGCGAGTGACAACTGTTAAATGCTAGGTACTTTTGAGAGTCCGTAGGTTTACGGAACAGGTTTGTGGACAAGACCCCGTTGGTTAACTTTACCTGGACATCTAAGAAGTTGACAGTGAAAGCGAAATACGAATGGGTGAACTTGATGGCCGGATTTGCTTGGTTAAAGTCGCTGATAAATGTGATTAGGTCATCTTCTGAGCGTGGCCCACGACCATCTCTATAATAGACGACCATAACACTCGCCCGTTCGCGTATGGGACTTCCGTCCGCGCCTCGAGGAGCGGAAGTGCCGTATACACGCGCGGAGCGCCCGCCAGGGGCGCCACTTGCGGGACCCAGAAGAGCTCCTGTTGTAGCTCAGCTGTGTGCAATATGAGTGGACCTTGTGGTTAATCCTTCGTGCGTACATGTTTGTGTATTGTCGCAGGTTATCTGTTCATGTAGAGCTAAGAGTTCTGAAACTAAATACTCAGAAATAGGTTGTGCTCTGAAGCGTAGGTGGCATGTAAAACTGTGAAACTCGCGCACTATGTGCCGTACATCGTACACATAAACTTGGCAGCAGCACCTTGTGTGTTGGGCCAGTTATCATGCGTTTATGATTGTCAGACGCAAGCGCGTTCAGACTTTACGTTTCACGTGAGAGGCGTTCCGTGTTAACATACAGGGCAGTTACAGAGAATGGGTAAATGCGACCGTAAGAAGAAACTGTTCCTGGCAAAGAGATGACTAACACCTGTTACGACGTCCAACAGAATTTCTTGTATAAGCAAGCACTTCAGTTTTAAATCAGCAGTTGTTTGTTTTCCAACTTATTGGTCCCTTTTTATTTTACTTTTACACTTCTTTTTCTCCTTTTGCGGTTTGCCATTACCTTTATGATGCTGTTCGGATAGAAGCCACTCTGAGAATTTTTCTTGATGGTGGCTTTTCTGCGACGCTACTTTTTGGTGCCTTTTTTGTGTTCGTTTTGCACTCCTGCGAGATGCAAGGCTGTGTAAACTTCGTGATCACTAAACGTATTTACCGTAGTCACGGTGCCACGTCTGAGAATTTTGCGCTTTGCGCCGATGCTAAAGTCTTCGGCCTTGAAATGCCGAGAACACGCAGAGTTCGAGCTAGCATGCAGGCGAAAAACGATTTTAGATGGAGAGTTTTTCGCTGTTGTTGCAGACAATGGTCGCGGCTTTGTTGTACGAAGCATCTTCATCAAATTTAATGCAAGCCTTCGCTCATCAGCACCAGTGAAGATGCTGTTCTCCTTTGCGAATCTGATTGTACGGCCGAACACAAGAATCCTAAGTGATGCAGTCAAAAACTTCTAATATTAAAATTACCGTGATAATCTAACAAATAAATGCTATTTTTCCTTGCTGACTTGTTGTTATGTTCACATAACAATATTATGTTGTTATGTTGTTGTTATGTTATTTCTGTAATTCCAGATGACGTCTTCATCACAGCATTTATGGTACTAGTTACGGCATTTAAATACTGTATACTTTATATTTAAATACTCCCATCGAAAAGTATCTATGAAGAGTATTTAAACACCCCTTTCAACAAAGTATTTTGTATTTATATTTAAATACTAAAAAAAATGCATTATGTCCATCCCTGGTTGGAGGCCACGGTTCATTATTCGTTTTTTTCAGAGAGAGATGCGTAAAAGGTACTTAGCGATATTAGATAAAACTATTTATGGAACACACTGCCATCCATAAAGTGTACCCTATATAAATGAAACAATCGCAATTCGCAATGAAGTTACTTGGGTCAAGACGCCGCGATATATTTCGAGCCACTTCTCCGTAAGACTGCATTTGAGCGGAACTCGTGGAATGAAATACTTGTGTTGGACACTGCTTTCTTCGGCTTGCAAAGCGGGACGGTGCAGTAAACCATCACGTCTGCACCATCCAAACCATGCACTGGAGACAAACAGTGTCCACCGCGTGAAAAATAGCAAAAACCAAACGCGAATGACTGCAGCAACGGTATATCCGCATAGCATGCGTCGTCTGCCGAGGGTCCCGTATTCAGCGCCACAAACGCGCGGCGGCCCGCTTGGCGAAACTACATCAGTGGCGCTGGGGCTAGGTGCGAGTGTTATGGTCGTGTATTATAGAGATGGTCGTGGTGTGGCCACACCATGAAGATGTCGTCGAGGAACCGCTTGTAAAGCGTGGGCTTCTTTACGCGCTTGGACAGAAATTCCTCCTCTAGAGCTCCCATAAAAATATTTGCGTAGTTTGGTGCCATTTTTGTACTAATAGCCGTGCCATTGACTTGCAAGTAGTGCTTACCGTCGAATTCGAAGTTGTTATTTTGAGAATAAGGTTGAGAAATGTGGATAGGACACACGGATCGTAGGGGGTATCAGAATATTTTGAAAACGCCCTTTCAGCTGCAGCAATGCCATCTTCGTGGGGGATGTTAGTATACAGAGATGAAACGTCTAGCATGACTAGCAGACTGGAAGGAGGAGGTTGACATTTACTTAATACTTGAAGAAACTGATTGGTATCCTTAATGTAGGATGGTAGTTGCGAAGGTATATCTTTAAGAACGTGGTCTACAAAGCTTGAGATGTTTCTCAGTAGCTGTACCGCTGCATGAAACTATGGGGCGCCCTGGATTTCCAGGTTTATGGATTTTAGGGAGCATGTAAACCTGCCCACTATGGGGCTTTTGGGGAGTAGATAGTCGTACAGGGTGGTATCTATCACTTTTCTTGCCTTTAGAGCTTTTAGACTGCAGATAACATCTGCTGTAATTTTCTCCGTAGGGTCAGCCTCGAGGAGTTTGTAAAATGATGTGCACGATAGTCGTCGAAGACCTTCGTTACCGTAATTGCTTTTGTCCATTACCACGATTGCACCGCCTTTATCAGCTTTTTTGATGACTAAGTCGCTACGATTCTGAAGATCAGAAGGGCTGCGCTGTTCAGCTGGCGTTAGATTTGGTTTCGATTTTCGGTTGGATGATTCATTGTAGGCCGTTAATGATATCCTTTTGAACCGCACATATGTACATGTCCAGAGTCTTTTCACGATTAGCCTCTGGCGTAAAGTTGGATGGCAGTTTGAAAGGGTGGGGATCCGACTTAGGCTTATCATGAAAGTATTCCTTTAGACGTAGACGACGGGCGAAATTATCTAGATCCAGATGAAGTTGGTATTCATTTATTTTACTGTTATTGGGGCAGAATGAGAGGGAGGCCACGGCTAAGTACGGAGACCTCTCAATCGGTAAGTGTGTGGGCCGATAGACTAACGACATTATGGGACTTTTGGATAACGCACGTGCAGGTGAGGTTGCAGTAGTGGAATCTGTTTTTTTTTTGCAACAACTTGCTGATCTAGCGATGGTGTAGAAGTGGTACGTGTACTATTAATCAGTGATGGCCAGTAGTTAACTACATGTAGTTAAACTACTAGTTAAACTACCAGATTGTAGTTAAAAAGTAGTTATCAACTACTTGCAGAAATGTAGTGGCAACTACTAGTTAAACTACTATTTCAAGTAGCTAACTACAGTAGTTAGGTTACTGAAGGCGCGAACTACTTCCGACTTTGCCGCAAGCTTTACGGCACGATTGTTTGATGAGAACGGAGGTGCAGAACAATTGTGTCGTGCATGTGTACTAAATCTTCATTTTTAATGCTTGTCCAGCAGCGTTGCGGATTTAACGAGTCAAATCGGCTTTAAATTAAATCCATGCTTTTCGGAACACCGCAAATCAAATCCAAATCAAGTCCGGATTTAAACTTGAGGCGACAAATCAAGTCCATTTTAAATCCGGATTTGTTTTTGGTGTGCTAAATCAAATTCGGTTTTAAATCAGGATTCATCACTTCCGTCAACGAATCCGGGGGCTAAAAACTTCCCGATATAACTGTAGCATGCAGCTGACCATTGTCGGGTTTGGAGATAGTGACTTATCTCGCGGCCGGTGCAGCCGGGTTATCGCCCGCTGATATCGTACACGTGCAGTAGTAGGGGGCGCTGAAGACTGTCATCGATACCCTTAAAAAGGCGGGCGTGTTTGTATTGGGACACTTCCCGGGGGATCCTCGAGCTGGTCACGGATCGTTGGCATCGCAGGGTATGCAAGTATGGTAATAAATTGTTGTTTCTCTGCTATTTGAATGGTTGTTTCGTACTACCTCCGGCGAGGCGAACGGATGCGGAAGGCCCCGGGAGTGGGAGCCCTGTGCCCAGTTGGGCAGGGGCGGTAGTTTTCCCGCAATGGCGCCCAACGTGGGGCCCGAGTCCGTTCGGTGGAGGATTCCCGTATGTCATGTGCCACGTATGTTGGCGGTTTGGGCCGGCAAGTTGTTTTCGGCGTTGCTAATTGTTTTATGTTTGTTCTCCGTGACCAGCTCGTCGCTCCCGGTCAGTTGTAAGCTGCTACGTGGCTGCGACTCTGGAGCAAGACTGAGGCACTCGCAGTTCCCCGGCCCTGCTCTAGTAGGACGCCTGACTTGGTCGCAGTAGTACCAGCAGGACTCGCGCGGCAGTCCGGCGTATCGATGGCGTCTCATCCACGACTCCGCACAGGTTAGAGTCCGCAGTGCACGCGCTACTGCTACCTGACGCAGCGTCAGCTGCGCTGGCGGCACGCTCGGAGAGGCCGTTCGCGGGCATCGGCTGCAGCCGAGTTACACGTCATTCCATGACTCCCAGCACGGTTCATGAACGAATTTCTCCTGACGGATTACCAACGCCGTTTCCGAAGGGAGCTGCATAAGCGTACTCAGCTTTGCGACGAGAGCCATGTAGAATTCGTTCGGGCTTCACTTCGGCCGTTCAGTAGGGTTGTTTCCTCTGCGACTGAAGCGCGGAAGGTCGCATCGGCTATCCGCCAGTGCCACTCACGTGTTCGCCCAATTTTCGAGCCCGTCACTTCTCCAGCCGGGAAGGATGCCGTAGGACGTTCGTGCTATACAAGGCGACCTCCTTAGCTGAACTCGAATACCATCCCCGCCTACGCCGGATCAGGCGTTAGAACCGCGTTGCACGTGTTCGACGGAGATTAATTTCGGTTGAGCGCCGACATGCAGACGGACTCACGACCGATACAGTACTGCCTACAGTATGCGACCTTACAGGCCGTGTAGGTGGCCGCCGAAAACGTCGGTCACTAGGACCTAGTGCCCCTGACTCGTCCTGACATTCAGTTCGCTGTCATTCACACGACCGCGACTTCATATAGTGATTAGAGGGTCCAACAACGCCTCTTCGCCAGGAGATTCCTTCTGGTCACTTTCCTGTATACCTCTTTCTTTTTTTTTATTTTAGGCGTCCCAGCAAACTCGGGATACAGCAGTTCCTCGCCGCAGGAGGCCCCTACCTCCACGTTCCTCCACCGCGCCAGGACAGAGGCCGCCCGGGCTTCGAGGGTTCGAGATGCCGATGTGGTAGCAGCACTTGCGATCATCCAAAGACACAGACCGGAATGTTACGGGACATGGAGCAGCAACCTGCAGAGCCGCCAAGAGGAAATGACGTCCTAATCGACATTCCCGACGACGACATGGACGACCTTCTCTGAAAATATCAGAACTGAATGGTTCGTGTGTGATCGCGCCTTGGGATCTCTCTTGTTTTTCAGTGCCGTGACGGCACGTCGAGTGTTTTGGTCGGGGGAGTGTTGGGTTTGAGATAGTGACTTATCTCGCGGCCGGTGCAGCCGGTTATCGCCCGCTGATATCGTACACGTGTAGTAGTAGGGGGCGCTGAAGACTGTCATCGATACCCTTAAAAGGGGGCGGGAGTGTTTGTATTGGGACACTTCCCGGGGGATCCTCGAGCTGGTCACAGATCGTTGGCATCGCAGGTATGCAAGTATGGTAATAAATTGTTGTTTCTCTGCTACTTTGAATGGTTGTTTCGTACTACCTCCGGCGAGGCGGAACGGAATGCGGAAGGCTCCGGGAGTGGGAGCCTGTGCCCAGTTGGGCAGGGGCGGTAGTTTTCCCACACCATGTATACAAGGTACAATTACTGCATGCATTTGCTGTATTACACCCGTGACATGGTATAAACAACTATAAATCTCACCTGGCAGCGAAGAGTATGAACAGCCAACATAGCGATACGAAGGTTGACACTGACATTTTGTTTTCACGTGGATATCGGAGTAACATATTTGTCAAATACGCTTACTCGGCACATATGATAAAGCCAACTGCCGGGGATTATGTTGTGTTAATGTGATGGATGCGTGCTGCACACCGCAGTCGTGTTATAACAAACTCAATGGTACAGCCGCCCAACACGCGTAAGCAGTCTTATTCTCTCAGGTTCTTGTTTAGAAAGACCAGCTGCTCCAATGTAGCTGGCTGCAGCCTGTTTCTTTTCGTGGTCTTGATCAGGCTGGCTGCAGAGAGCACTCGTTTCAACTGCTCTAGAACTTGCAGGTACTGCAAATACATGTTTCGCTACTTCCGAAAGCAGCGGGTAGCGGGCCACTAGGGACATCCAATAGCAGAGAGGGGAAACAACATCATCCTTTACTGTACACTCGCTTTAATAGAGGACTATTTCGTCCTTCGTTCTTGCGGTATGAGTTCTGCGGTGGCACCAAGTTGACCATAAGCAAGCCACTATGAGAAGGGCAACCAACATTCACATTCCTGTTCCTGCACACAATGACCTTATACGACTGGTTCTCATGTGGACATTTCGGGACTTATTTTAGCAATCTCTGGACACCAGAACGCGACATCAGTCGCAGTTCCGAACCAATAAAACAGACAAAATACGTGTATGGTAGTCCTTTTCTCGAACGTACATTGCCTGAGCTCAGTGGACCAGTGGTGTGCTTTCTCCCATGCGTTCCATTTCTACGAAATAATAGAAAGCTGTGATATCGTTGTGAATTAGACATCGAACTACCCATGTGATTATGTGTGAGAGTATTGCATGACGTACCTTTAGTGCTTGGAAGGAAAGATGGGTATAGGCCTTAGAGGTGGTCTGTCTGACAGACAAACCAGCTCTTAAACTTGAAGCAGTCTACAAACAGTGTCCGTAGACTGCTTCACGCAATCAAAAAATCATGGGATTTCTTTTTAAACGAAACAGAACTTTTGGCGGGACATTGGGAACAGAGATGGCGGAATGCAAGGCAAGCCATCTCAAATCCAAACCTTTTTAGACCTTCTCCTCATTGCATCATGTGTAAACATTGTGAAATGCAATTACAGAGACGGCCCCAGATACGACTGACAAAGAATCTGCCCGCCCGTCAACGTCAATTTCGCAGCAGTCAAAATCCAACCATTTTCCTTGAGGAGCTTGACCAAATACACATCCAATTCCGTCGAAAAAAAAACGTGATTCAATCCAAATTCAAATCATCTGTCAAAAATGGGATTCAATCCAAATCATAATCGTCGCCCTATTTCCCCGTAAACCAAATCCAAATCAAATTCCTTTGATGGATTTATATCATATCCCCGGATCTAAATCCGCAACACTGTTGTCCATTGAAGCCTTGTCCATTGAAGCCTCATTTGCTGTGAAATAATTATGCAACTTAGTTTATCGCGTAGGCGCAGAAGAATCCCGCGCAAGCTTTGTATTTGACGATCGTAGCAGTGCTTGAGCCAAAGTTTATCATTGCTTGTGATTCATATTTAGGGGGTTCCAAGAACACTACATGGGATTAGTGTTGATGGACAACCGTTTAATAGTTATAGGTGTAGTAAACTACATTGCAGTAGTTAAGAAGTAGTTTTAACTACTCCCCTGAAAAGTAGTTGAACTACTAGTTAACTACTCCATCACGAAGTAGTTAGTAGTTATAGTTAAACTACTGTAGAAGTAGTTAGTGGCCATCACTGCTATTAATATGTCACACTCCTCAACTGGTGCACTTCATCCAAGGGTAACTAGCGCATTAACGTTGTCCCTGACTAATTTTCTTCGTTTAGCATTGAGCATTGCCTCTTCCCTGTCTTTTGCGTACTGTACTAATTCCGCCTGATGGTTGTCGCTTAAGACGGATTTACAATCGATAATTTTGGTCTGCTGGGATGATTGGTCTATAGCTTCTTCACAGTGGGATTTTAGCACGTCGATTAACGCGGTAGAATCATTCTGAGGGATCTCGTCCCACTTGTACTGACGTATATATTATTATATATTATGTTATATATATAATTTATTATATATGCTACAAAATTTAGGTTCGAACGACCAGGATGTTGAATTAAATAGGGGGAGATAAAAGACACCAGAGACTGAAGTAGGGAGTAGGGGAAGTTTTTATTAAGCTGGCATTTAAACTAAGGGTCTGGGGAAGTCTACGTTTCGGCGGAAAGCTCCGCCTTCTTTCGGGACTGAGACGAAAATCTATGTACAAGGTCTTTTAAAAGGTTACAAAAGTGTCGTCACAGTTGGTACAATTCACTGCGAGGCAGTCGTCAGTGAGTCATGTTCTGGAGATTCCGGAAGGTTCCTGGGTCATCGGCCGGGGAGATTACGTGTCAGAGTCCTTGGGTCGCGCTCGTTGAAAACCTGTTGTCCGGGGTGTTCTTAGAGTCATTGTGTCCTGTAAAGAAAAGAAGAAAAGAGGCAGCGGGCACTCCGAGGACCATACAGAAAAAAAGTTATCCGGATATGCTCTTACAGTTGATAGCACTCCTTTATCCTCATTTATTAGAGATTGGAATTTGTAGATCAAGTACGATTCGCGTTGCTCTCTGCAGCGATCGGATGTGAAATTTGACTCTAAAATAAAAAGTGCGACGTTATTAATGGAAATGACCCGTGTCGACTAAAATGGCGAGAAACCGGGAGGCTACCTTTTTTCGAAACATCTGATCGGTGGTTATTGAATCGAATCCTGAATGAATTTTTACTTTGACCTACATATTGCGCGGAGCATGTTGTACATTGAATGATATAAATAATGTTACTGGAGTTACAGTCAAAGTCGCCATTGATTTTAAGGGAGAAGTCGGAGTTTGTACTCTTGACCGCTGCCGTGCTTTGCATTGATTTGCATATTTGGCATCTTTTACCATTGCATGGATGGCATCCCGCCTGTGGATCCCAGCTGTGGACGGCCGGTTCGAGCTTCTTGGCTCTCATCGGCACAGCGTAGGGATGTGGACACGCTCTTGGGTCGGCACAAACATTGTGTCTCTGCAAGACATCAATGTTCCAGGGTGTTAGCAACACCTCTGGAGGCCGCAGTGCAAAGCCAGTAAGTACAGATACAAATACAAAAATGAGCAAATGCTCCATGGCTGCACGTGAGGCATATGTTTACAGTTCAAGCGTGCCACAACCCCAGCTGTGGACGGCCGTTTCGAGCTTCTTGGCTCTCATCTGCACAGCGTAGGGATGTGACACGCTCTTGGGTCGGCACAAACATTGTGTCTCTGCAAGACATCAATGTTCCAGGTGTTAGCAACACCTCTGGAGGCCGCAGTGCAAAGCCAGTAAGTACAGATACAAATACAAAAATGAGCAAATGCTCCATGGCTGCACGTGAGGCATATGTTTACAGTTCAAGCGTGCCACAATCCCAGCTGTGGACGGCCGGTTCGAGCTTCTTGGCTCTCATCGGCACAGCGTAGGGATGTGACACGCTCTTGGGTCGGCACAAACATTGTGTCTCTGCAAGACATCAATGTTCCAGGGTGTTAGCAACACCTCTGGAGGCCGCAGTGCAAAGCCAGTAAGTACAGATACAAATACAAAAATGAGCAAATGCTCCATGGCTGCACGTGAGGCATATGTTTACAGTTCAAGCGTGCCACAATCCCAGCTGTGGACGGCCGTTTCGAGCTTCTTGGCTCTCATCGGCACAGCGTAGGGATGTGACACGCTCTTGGGTCGGCACAAACATTGTGTCTCTGCAAGACATCAATGTTCCAGGGTGTTAGCAACACCTCTGGAGGCCGCAGTGCAAAGCCAGTAAGTACAGATACAAATACAAAAATGAGCAAATGCTCCATGGCTGCACGTGAGGCATATGTTTACAGTTCAAGCGTGCCACAATCCCAGCTGTGGACGGCCGTTTCGAGCTTCTTGGCTCTCATCGGCACAGCGTAGGGATGTGACACGCTCTTGGGTCGGCACAAACATTGTGTCTCTGCAAGACATCAATGTTCCAGGGTGTTAGCAACACCTCTGGAGGCCGCAGTGCAAAGCCAGTAAGTACAGATACAAATACAAAATGAGCAATTGCTCCATGGCTGCACGTGAGGCATATGTTTACAGTTCAAGCGTGCCACAATCCCAGCTGTGGACGGCCGTTTCGAGCTTCTTGGCTCTCATCGGCACAGCGTAGGGATGTGACACGCTCTTGGGTCGGCACAAACATTGTGTCTCTGCAAGACATCAATGTTCCAGGGTGTTAGCAACACCTCTGGAGGCCGCAGTGCAAAGCCAGTAAGTACAGATACAAATACAAAAATGAGCAAATGCTCCATGGCTGCACGTGAGGCATATGTTTACAGTTCAAGCGTGCCACAATCCCAGCTGTGGACGGCCGGTTCGAGCTTCTTGGGCTCTCATCGGCACAGCGTAGGGATGTGACACGCTCTTGGGTCGGCACAAACATTGTGTCTCTGCAAGACATCAATGTTCCAGGGTGTTAGCAACACCTCTGGAGGCCGCAGGTGCAAAGCCAGTAAGTACAGATACAAATACAAAAATGAGCAAATGCTCCATGGCTGCACGTGAGGCATATGTTTACAGTTCAAGCGTGCCACAATCCCAGCTGTG